>NC_070586.1:6760705-6763205 GCF_027409825.1 Scomber japonicus | reverse complement strand
ACAGCAAGAGTCAATGATGTTTGGGTTTATTTATGTCCTTCCTTCTTCCCTTACTTCCTTCTTCCCTTACTTCCTCCTTCTCTCTTTCCTTCCTCCCCCAACGTTCCTCCCTTCCTTATTTCCTCTGTCCTTCCTGTCTTCCTTTCTCCCTCCCCCCTTCCTTCCTTATTTCCTCCTTCCTTTCTTTCCTTCCTTCTTCCTCCCTTCCTCCTTACTTCTTCCTCCTTCCCTCCCTCCTACCTTCCTTCTTCCTCCCTTCCTCCTTTTCTTCATTACTTTTCCTCTCTCCTTCCTATCTTCCTTCCTTCCTTCCTTTGTTCCTTCCTTCCTTCCTCCCTTTGTTCCTTCTTCCTCCCTTCCACCCTCCCTCCTTCCTCCCAGAAATAGAGGGGAGGGGAGTAACAGCAAGAGTCAATGATGTTTGGGTTTATTTATGTCCTTCCTTCTTCCCTTACTTCCTCCTTCTCTCTTTCCTTCCTCCCCCAACCTTCCTCCCTTCTTTATTTCCTCTGTCCTTCCTTTCTTCCTTTCTCCCTCCCTCCCTTCCTTTCTTATTTCTTCCGTCCTTCTTTCCTTCCTCCCTCCCCCCCTTCCTTCCTTATTTCCTCCATCCTTCCTTTGCAAGTTATATGAATAACTTGCACACATTCTTTTTTTGTGGACCCTGCATCACATTTCTGCTTTTAATCCATTTAGAGAGAATATATTAGAGGATTATGGTAAAAATGTCTAAGTGGTGTAACCATAAAAACTTTGTACCAAATAATTCAACTTGCTTAACCCTCCTGTTGTCCTCGAGTCAAGTAAGGAAGGGAGGAAGAAGGAAGGAAGGAAAGGGGGAAGGAAGGAAGGAAGAAGGAAAGTAGGAAGAAAGGAAGGAAGGAAGGAAGGAAGGAAGGAAGGAAGGAAAAGATGACAGGAAGGAAGGAAGGAAGGAAGGAAGGCAGGCAGGCAGGAAGGAAGGAAATTAAGACAGAAAGGAATGATGGAAGGAAAGAATGAAAGAAAGAAGGAAGGAAGGAAAAGATGACAGGAAGGAAGGAAGGAAGGAAGGAAGGAAGGAAATTAAGACAGAAAGGAATGATGGAAGGAAAGAAGGAAAGAAAGAAGGAAGGAAAGAAGGAAAGAAAGAAAGAAGGAAGGAAAAGATGACAGGAAGGAAGGCGGGAAAGAAGGAAGGAAGGAAGGAAGGAAAAGATGACAGGAAGGAAGGAAGGAAGGGAGGAAGGAAATTAAGACAGAAAGGAAAGAAGGAAGGAAGGAAGGAAAGAAATGAAGACAATCTCTTGAATAAAACATGACTTTTATTGTGAAACTCTTCTATTCTATTCTACAGAGACTCAGAGAAGCAATCGGCTACTTCAGGATATTTCATTTTGGACTCATTACATGTAGACGATGTATGTATATATTATTTTAGTAAACCCTAGAAAGCAAAAAAAAACTGTTGAGGGACGAAGACCACACACACACACACACACACACACACACACACACACACACACACACACACACACACACACACACACACACACACATAAAAAAATAACTTACAACCTCAAAATTATTGTCTTCTCAAACTTGTTCATTTATTTCGACGAGGGCGATGAAGAACTGTCTCTCCTCGCTCGGCTCTAATTATTCATTCCTGCAGCTAAACTTAATTACAAGTCTTCATAAATCTAAACAATGTTATCCGTCTGTTTAATTGCCTGCTGGGTTATTTATCTGGAAGGAGGAAATAACATAAGTTTATTTAGCTGTTAGTGCCCGTTTATTTTCAAGTCAATAAAACTGATGGATCACGCTCTTATTTTGTTAAATAGGGAGGTTTTATGTTAGTATTGATATGTAAATGTAATGTGTTTTAGAGCATTTTGCTTTATTAATTTGTGGTATTTTATGTTGAAATGTGTTGAATGATCAGTCCCAATAGGTTTGTTTTAACACTTTTCACAATAAAAGCTTTTTTATGTGTTAAATAGGTGTATATTCTAGCCATAAAAAGGGAAATTAGTCTATTTAATGTAACTTTAAAGCCCTGAAGAGAGAAAGAGCATCACACAAAATATATGTATTTCAACTTCAAGTGATGTCTTCCTTGTTTGAAAAATAAAAAAATAAAATAAAAGGTCTCTTTTTGCTTTTTAAAGGGAGGTTTTATATAAATATTGGTAAGGGTTTAATGCAGCAATTTAATATCTTTTAGAGCATTTTTCTTTATTAATTTGTGGTATTTTATTTTGAAATGTTTTGAATGACTCTATTGGGACTAAGATCACCATTAAAGTTATAGTAAAAGCTTTTATTTTGTTAAATAGGTTTATATTCTAGCCACAAAAAAGAGAAATTAATCAATTTAATGTAACTTTAACCTTCGCGTCGTGTCCCGGGTCAAATTGACCCAGTCTGTTTTGACTTGTTCCTTCTTTCCTCCCTTCCTTCCTTCCTTCCTTCCTTCTTTCCTTCCTTCTTCTTTCCCTCCTTCCTTCCTTCTTTC
>NC_070586.1:6740117-6760205 GCF_027409825.1 Scomber japonicus | reverse complement strand
TGTGTGTGTGTGTGTGTGTGTGTGTGTGTGTGTGTGTGTGTGAAAGCGCAGCAGCAGCATGAGTAATAACAGTGTTGTTGTCCTTTTGCAGCAGCGTGAGCTCACCTTGGTGACACTCGGGGCAGCATGCGTGGTCCTTGGTGACGGCCAGCTCGCCCGGCGGACAGGTGAGGCAGGAACGCAGATAACAAGTCACACGGGCGTCACGGCATTCACACTCCCTGCAGCTGCCGTCGCTCCACCGAGACAAATCCTGGGAAAATAAAAAAACAAGAGGGAAGGTGAAAGAAAGAATAAAAAGGTAAAAGTAGAAGCTCGAAAAGCTGATGTGGAAACAATAGAGGACGTTAACCCTTTAAATACTGACTGTTGTCCTCGAGTCAAGGAAGGAAGGGAGGGAGGAAGGAAGGAAGGAAGGAAGGAAGGAGGGAAGGAAAGAAGGAAGGAAGGGAGGGAGGAAAAGAGGGAGGAAGGAAGCAGGGAAGGAAATAAGGAAGGAAAGAAGGAAAGAAGGAGGGAGGGAGGAAGGAAGGAAGGTAGGAGGGAAGGAAGGAAGGAGGAAGGAAGGAAGGAAGGAAGGAAGGAAGGAAGGAAGGAAGGAAGGAAGGAAGGAAGGAAGGAAGGAGGGAGGGAGGAATTTAAGTATTTAAGGGTTAAATAAGGTTTTTTTTTAAAGAGGGAAGCTACACAGACCAGCCTCTGAGCTGAATGCTAAAGAAGTCTGACAGTCACGACTTGTAATACATTTTAAAAGCAGAATAAAAGGAGCTGATAGAGACTCACAGAGGACACATATTCAATCAAACAGCAGGAGCACAAAAAAATAACCTGATTTCATGCAGAAATAACGTTAAAGATCACAGATTCCTTCACAATAAAGCGTCAGATATGCACCAAGGCTAATACACACAAAGACCTGCAGAGGAAGAGAAGAAATCTGCAACGTTCAAGTGTCTTATTGTCTTTATCATCGCTGTGGAGCTGTTCGCTTATTTAACATCTATGTCATCATCTTTCATATTTAACAGATGATATTTAAACATCACTGGCTCCTCTTTAATCTGCACTGAAATCTCTCAGATCAGAAAAACCAGATGTTAAACTCTCTGTGGTTCAGGTTTAAAGCTAAAAAGGAAGACTGACTTTTATTGTTGTTGCTCCAACGCTGTGCATCAAACTCCAACAGCTGTCATTTTGATATTTAACAGCTTGTAAAAAAAAAAAAAAAAGTCTTTTATTCTGAAATTTGAAGACTTTTATAACTTTAAAACTTCTTAAATCTTATATTTTTGTATAAGTGCTACATACTCTTATTCTGAAATTTGGCCAAGTATTATGCTGTGTCAGATTTGACCCATATCTATTGACATGTGTTTAAGTGAAATGAAAAATTAATAGTTTTAATAAGATAGTAGTTACAAGACAAAATAGGTATTGTGTGATAGTAGCTGTTTATTCTCTATAAATGAGTGGTGTAAAAGCTTTTCTATAACATTGTATAATCTTGCTTTATTTATTGTTTAATGTTTCATCTATTTGTGCTTGATTAGTGGTTTTATGCACACTTGTCTAAAAGTTTTATAGTGTACTTTAAGTGTAATTTTAACATTACGTCATCTACTTTTTATTGCAGCTGTTTGCACTGAGACACAAACAAGGCATGCAGCTTATGTAACATTTGCATCGTGCGTGTTGATTTATTTATTTATTGTGCTCATTTATTATTTTGCAGGGTGTAAAAAAAACTATTTCCCATTCAACTCCTAAATTATTTTCTTTTTTGCCTTCTTTATAATAAAATAAAAGCTTGCTAATGTGCCTTTAAAAGCTTCTTCTTTTAAAAGATAAGAGTTAAGTAAACATAATGTATCATTCTTAATCATTAACTTTCCAGCTTTAACTTTTTTTTAGTTTATTGTGTGTAGTATCAGTTTGTGTTTACTATTGTTAAGAAGAAATCCTAAAAGGTTGACAAAGAGAAATCTATTGGGTATAAAAGCTGCTCTTTCTGCCCTCGCTCTGAGCCTCGACCTTGGCTGACCGGCTAGCAGCAGTTCATGAGAAATCCCCCTTTGGCTGAAAATGTAAAAAAAAAAAAAGAAAAAAGAAAAAAAGAAAGAAAAAGAGGAGGACGGTGCCTTCTGGGTTTTTCTAGGAGTAGCCTTATGAATAATGAAGTTGACGACACTCCTAAGAGATACAAGGGCAGAATAATAAGAAAGAGATACTTGTTACACAGCCTGAAGTAACCTGATAGCTCTGTTATAACACACACACACACACACACACGCACACACACACACACACACACACACACACACACACTGCCTCAAACTTTAAATCTCAGAGGGGTGAATTCACAAAAGAGGATTGTGCAGATTTTGCAGCCAATAAAATCCAAAAAAAAATAAGACATAAAGAAAGAAAGAGTCTAATTCACCAAACACCCAGCAAGGGCCGAGTAAACACAGCGTTGGTCCTCCTTTTCTATTTGCATGTGTTTAAATTAGGTTATATGCAAAATGTTTGGTGCAAAATTGGCCCCTTTGAGACTCATTGTATAAAAGAGTCTGATTCATAAAGACTGAAACTAGCAGCATGTTCACAGAGTGGAGAGAGTGTGATAATAAAGAAGTGTCACACTCATTAACACTCAATGCTGAAATCTGAAGGTTTGATGAATGCATCTGCTCTGGGAGGAAGGGAGGAAAAGTAAGGAAGGAAAGGAGGAAGGAAGGAAGGAAGGAAGAAGGCGGGAAAGAAGGAAAGGAGGAATGAAGGGAGGGAGGAAGAAGGAAGTAAAGGAGGGAGGAAGGGAGGAAAAAGTAATGAAGGAAAGGAGGAAGGAAGGGATGAAGAAGGAAGGAAGGTAGGAGGAAGGGAGGGAAGGAAGGAAAGAAGGAAGGAAAGGAGGGAGGAAGGGAGGAAGAAGGAAGGAAAGGAGGGGGGAAGGGAGGAAGAAGGAAGGAAAGGAGGAAGGAAGGAAGGAAGGAAGGAAGGAAGGAAGGAAGGAAGGAAGGAAGGAAGGAAGGAAGAAAGGAAGGAGCAAGGAAAGAAGGAAGGAAAGCAGGGAGGAAGGAAGGAAGGAAGGAAAGGGGGAGCAAGAAAGGAAGGAAGAAGAGAGGAAACAAGAGAGAAAGGGAGGAAAAAGTAAAGAAGGAAAGTATTAAGAAGGAAGGAAAGGAGGGAGGAAGGAAGGAAAGGAGGAAGGAAGGAATTAAAGAAGGAAGGAAAGAAGGAAAGAAGGTAGGAGGGAGGGAAGGAAGGAAAGAAGGAAGGTAGGAAGGAAGGAAGGAAGGAAGGAAGGTTAAATGAGGTTATATGCATAATATTTGGTGTAAAATTGGCCCCTTTGAGCCTCATTGTATAAAAGAGTCTGATTCATAAAGACTGGTGCTAATTACCACATGATGCAGTTAGAGTGAAGAGAGAGAGTGTGAGAGAGTGATAATAAAGAAGTGTCACACTCATTAACACTCAATGCTGAAATCTAATGGTTTGATGAATGCATCTGCTCTGGGAGGAAGGGAGGAAAAGTAAGGAAGGAAAGGAGGAAGGAAGGAAGGAAGGAAGGAAGGAAGAAGGCGGGAAAGAAGGAAAGGAGGAATGAAGGGAGGGAGGAAGAAGGAAGGAAAGGAGGAAAAAGTAATGAAGGAAAGGAGGAAGGAAGGGATGAAGAAGGAAGGAAGGTAGGAGGGAGGGAGGGAAGGAAGGAAAGAAGGAAGGAAAGGAGGGAGGAAGGGAGGAAGGAAGGAAGGGAGGAAGGAAGGGAGGAAAGAAGGAACAGTCAACACAGATGTTTGCATTGATTGTGAGCAAGTCCAAAAAAATAGTCATGTTTTCTAGTTCTGGATGCAAAACAGATTGATTGCAGGTATCGTTTGACAGGAGATGATTCAATGCTACTTGGTATCGATTTACCAATACTTAGACTTAATCATTGTCCTGCCTACTGTGTTTTTTTTAAATTAAAATAACACTTACCTGATGGCTTTTACTCTGCTGCTACTGCTAAAGCTGGAAACAGTGTCGAAATATTGCGCGATCACACAGCACATCTCTAGATGTGCTGTGCGTGATCTCGCGAAATCACACGGTATTTCAGTGATCGAGTGATATTTCAATGATGTTTGCAGCTTTAGCAGTAGCAGCAGAGTAAAAGCCATCAGGTAAGTGTTATTTTAATAAACTCCTGTGTCATATAATTCCTTCCTTCCTGCCTCCTTTCCTTCCTTCTTTCTTCATTCCTTCTTTCTTCCTTTCCTTCCTTCTTCCCTCCTTTCCTTCCTTCTTCCTTCCTTCTTCCCTTCTTCACAGATTTAAATGCATTTTTTATGACTGTAGAAGTAGTGAGTGTTCCTTCCTTCCTTTCTTCCTTCCTTCCTCCCTCCCTCCTTTAATTCCTTTCTTCCTTCCTCCTTTCCTTCCTTCTTCCTTTCTCCCTCCTTTCCTTCTTCCTTCCTCCTTCCTTCCTGCCTTCCTCCTTTCCTTCCTTCCCTCTTTCCCTCCTTCCTCCCTCCTTTCCTTCCTTCTTCCTTCCTTCTTCTTCTTCTTCTGGTCATTTACCACATACACTGGTGGTCCCGTTAGCGCCTATGCTAAGCTAACTCCACTATTTTATATTAGATAGACCTCATGGTGCATATGATGCTAGGTCGAAATTACACCAAACCATCGCTTTAAAGCTGTGATTGACTAGTTAGAGAATAAGCAGTAAAGTGTTGGCTTTCGTCTCACCCACACACTTCACACTTTACATTTCTTACTTGATATTGCTTCTTTTTTAAATGTAAACTCTCTATATGTAATAAACAGTAAAGTTACCTTGTAGGATTTGCCTTGGTACCCACAGGAAGGTTTGACGGAGGAACACTCGGGGCAGCATTTCCCCTGCAGGTGAACGAGCTCCGATCCCTAAAATAAAACAACAAGAGAAACACAAAACTTTTAATTAGACTCTCTCTTCTAGACATCCCTGAAAGAGATAGAGAGGGTTTATATTAAAGACTCCTGGCTGAATCATCAGAGGACGTAATATATAATATATAAAATATAATACAAGAGCAGCTCATAACGGCACAGACAGGAAATAACATGCAGATTATAGGCAGGATTTTCACAATAAAATGATAACAACTGTTTATTTTAAGCATCTAATGTGTTTATCTCATTTAACTTTAATTAAGGAAAAAAGGAAGGAAGGAAGGTAGGAAGGAAGGAAAGGAGGAAGGAAGGAAGGAAGGAAGGAAGGAAAGGAGGAAGGAAGGAAGGAAAAGGAAGGAAATGAGGGGAGAAGGGAGGAAGAAGGAAGGAAGGAGGGAAGGAAAGAAGAAGGTAGGAAGGAAAGGAGGAAAGAAGGGAGGAAGAAGGAAGTTAGGAAGGAAAGGAGCAAGGTAGGAAGGAAAGGAGGAAGGAAGGGAGGAAGGAAGGAAGGAAGGAAGGAAAAGGAAGGAAATGAGGGGAGAAGGGAGGAAGAAGGAAGGAAGGAGGGAAGGAAAGAAGAAGGTAGGAAGGAAAGGAGGAAAGAAGGGAGGAAGAAGGAAGTTAGGAAGGAAAGGAGGAAGGTAGGAAGGAAAGGAGGAAGGAAGGGAGGGAGGAAGGAAGGAAAGAAGGATGTATAAATTGAGTTTCTTTCTACATGATGGCAGTTTACTATTTAATATCACTTCCTGCCTTTATTACAGAACAGTGACATCACATTTCAGCTCCAGTGTCTCCGTCAGGAATAATAATCCTTCACTACTGTAATTCCAGCGGTGTGTTCACTGACCCGCGTCATTAAACCTTACAACACACACACACACACACACACACACACACACACACAAACACACACACACACACACACACACACACACACACACACACACACACACACACACACACACACACACACACACACAAACAGCTCTGATCTTCTTAGCACGGTGACCTTGCTCAATTTTTAGAGCTGGACCGACGCCAGTTACGCTACTTATGGCTCTAATGACACTTACCAGCTGTAATTATCAGCACGGAGCGTAATTAATGATTAATGAGGGCTTATTGGGTCATAGCGGGGATATTAAAGCAATATTATTCAATCTGCTTGACATGAGAACACAGAACATGAGGTGTTGAGTCGACGTGGCGCCAAAAAGCCCAAACTGGGTCATTTTAAGCAAGGAAAGAAGGAAGGAAGGAAGGGAGAAAGGAAGGGAGGTAGGAGGGAGGAAGGAAGGAAGGGAGGAAAGTGGGAAGGAAGGGAGGAAGGAAGGAAGGGAAAGAAGGAAAGGGGGGAGGAAGGAAAGGAGGAAGGAAGAAGGAAGGGAGGGAGGGAGGAAAAGTAAGGAAGGAATGGAAGAAGGAAAGAAGGTAGGAGGGAGGGAAGGAAAGGAAAGGAGGGAGGAAGAGAGGAAAAGGTAAAGAAGGAAAGGAGGAAGGAATGAAGGAAGGAAGGAAGGAAGGAAGGAAGGAAGGAAGGAAGGAAAGGAGGAAGGAAGGGAGGGAGGAAGGAAGGGAGGAAAGGAGGGAGGAAGGGAGGAAAAAGTAAGGAAGGAAAGGAGGAAGCAATGGAAGAAGGAGGTAGGAGGGAGGGAAGGAAGGAAGGAAGGAAGGAAGGCATGAGGGAAGGAAAGAAGGGAGGAAAAAGTAAGGAAGGTAGGAGGGAAGGAAGGAAGGAAGGAAGGTAGGAGGGAAGGAAAGGAGGAGGTGTTGAGTCGACGTGGCGCCAAAAAGCCCAAACTGGGTCATTTTAAAGGTGGTAAGTAACCATGGTAACGGCGGCTAATAACCTTAGCAAATCCTTTGTTTTGTCCCATAAATCCTCCCACGACCGACGTCCCACATTCCTAACTGGGCTAAAGTCTCTCGATGCTCGTCTTCACCAGAGCCGACGCTGCTGCTGCTGCTGCTGTGTTCATTTCAGAGCCATGGGGACCCTCGTTACTATAGTTACTCTATTTAAAATGTAACACGTCATGTATTTCAGTGCCTTAATCAAAGTAATGTGACTTGGTAGTAAGTTGATTTCAAACAGCGACATATGTTAAATATTAAAAAATGAGCTAAATCTTAAAGGTCTGACTTGTGACAGATGTAATGAGTTTAATTCATACTGAATGAATGCCCCTTTTTATTTTTTACGCTTGTCTTCAGCCTCAACGCGGTTTCATATCTTTCCAGTTTACATCATCTGAGCTGTGAAGTGATTTTATCTGTGATGGAAGCAGCCGACCTTATAGCTTCAAATCATCCTTTTCCTTTTTCCCCCCCGTTTCACCCAATTTGTGTTTCCAGTTAAATACACTAGCAGACCGCTGGATCAGACCTTTGGACTGCAGCGAGTTACACCGACTGTATGAAACTGGACAAAGTAACTGTGACGTCTTCTATTAGCTTCATAGAGACGCAGTTAAAGGTCAGGAGATGGGATTCCTGGGTGCTGATGGGTGGTTTATAATGGAGGGGGCCGGGGGGGGGGGCATAGTGTCAGCACAAGAAAGACCAGTCTGTGGATGGAGGGAAGGAAAAGAAGAAAGGAAGGTAGGAAGTAAAGGAAGGAAGGAAGGAAGGCAGGAAGGAAGGAAGGAAGGAAGGAAGGCAGGATGGAAGGAAGGAAGGAACGAATGAAGGAAGGAAGGAAGGAGGGAAGGAAGGAAGGGAAACAAGAAGGGAAAGAAAACATGAAGGAAGGAAGGAAGGAAGTAAAGGAAGAAACGAAGGAAGGAATAAAGTAATTCCAGCGGTGTGTTCACTGACCCGCGTCATTAAACCTTATAACACACACACACACACACACACACACACACACACACACACACACAAAGGAGGAAGGAAGGAAAGGAGTAAGGACGGAAGGAAGGAAGGAAGGGAAAAAAGTAAGGGTAGGAAAACAAAGGAAGGAAGGAAGGAAGGAAGGAAGGAGGGAAGGAAGGAAGGAAGGAAGGAAGAAAGGGAGGAAGTCAGTAAGTCAGTCAGTCAGTCAGTCAGTCAGGAAGGAAGGAAGGAAGGAAGGAAGGAAGGAAAGAAAAGAAGACGTTTCTATGGACACTAAACCGAAGCTAGCAAGCATATTGTCTTTTTTAACAGCAGCAAGATAGAAAGAGCGAAAATAAAATAAATAAAGAAGAATAAATAATAAACAAGCAATCTGAGCAATAACTGTGACATTGATAATGTGATAGAGATTATTAAAGGTGAAAAACATATTTGCACCACTCACATTACAAAGTATCTACTGAGTGAACACCTGCATGTATTTTAATAGTAAATGGGTTAGGGTCGTGTTGCAGGATTCCGTTGCCCCGAGCAACAACTCAAGACATCTTCATATTTTCTAGCTTCCAGGCTTACCTGCGGACATTCGACGCGGCCGCACTCGGCCCTCTGGCAGAGGACCTGACCTCGGTCGCAGGTGCAGAACTCGCAGCCCGTGCCGTTCCACATGTCTCCATGGTAACGCACCACGGTCTCGTACAGGCAGCTCCCCTTGGCGACGGCGCATTCGTCGCAGCACTGACCGGCGCGCTTCACTTTGGTCTGACCCTGTTTGGTTTAGATGTGAGAAAGGGACAGAGAGATCAATCAATTAATCAAACAAACTATCAAACTTTATATATATAGAAGGAAGGAAGGAAGGAAGGAAGGAAGGAAGGAAGGAAGGAAGGAAGGAAGGAAGGAGCTAAGAAAGTAAGAAATGAAGGAAAGAAGGAAAGATGGAAAGATGGAGGGAAGGAAGGAAGGAAGGTAGAAAGGAAGGAAAGCTGGAGGGAAGGAAGGAAGGAAAGACAGAGGGAGGGAGGGAAGGAATGAAGTTAGGAAGGAAGGAAAGAGAAGAAGACAGGAAGGAAAGAAGGAAGGAAGGAAAGAAGGAAGGAAAGATGGAGAGAATGAAAGAGGGATGAAAGAAAGGAAGGAAGTTAGGCAGGAAGCAAAGAAAAGAAGACAGGAAGGAAAGATGGAAGAAAAAGAACGAAGGACAGTGGGAAGGAAGGAAGGAAGGAAGGAAGGAAGGAAGGAAGGAAGGAAGGGGGCAAAGAAAGATGGGGAGAATGAAAGAGGGATGAAAGGAAGGAAGGAAGGAAGTTAGGAAGGAAGGAAAGATGGAAAGAAGAAAGAAAATAAGGAAGGAAGTTAGGAAGGAAAGATGGGAGGAAAGTGGGAAAGAAGAAAAAAATGGAAAGAAGACAGGTAGGAAGGAAGGAAAGATGGAGGGAAAGAAGAGAGGGAGGAAGTTAGGAAGGAAAAAATGGAAAGAAGACAGGAAGGAAGGAAGGAAAGATGGAGGGAAAGAAGAGAGGGAGGAAGTTAGGAAGGAAAGAAAAGAAGACAGGAAGAAAAGATGGAAGAAAAAGAACGAAGGAAAGTGGGAAAAGAAGAAAGAAAGGAGGAAGGAAGGAAAGAAGGAAGGAAGAAAGGGAGGAAGGAAAGAAGGAATGAAGGAAAGTGGTCCGACTGACCCACGAGCCGCATGTTTGACATCCTTTCTTTCTTCACTATATCAAACAAAGCTCTTTTTTTTCTCTTCCTGTTTAAAGGTCAAGCGGTGCGTTCAAAGACCTTAAAATAATGTCAGACTTTAGTGAATCACTTCCTGTTGATTCACGGAGCAGAGCAGGTGGTTATTATTGCTCTTCCTGTTTCTGCATCTCATTTCAGAGAAGTTCAGAGTAGTTCAGATCAGTTGTTTGGAGGCTTTTAATCCACTGGGATCTTTTTTTTTTCTTCTCTTCTATCATCAGCGAAGGGAATGAGCTGTTCAAACATCTTCACTCAGTCGTGCCCAAAACTGAGGATCCATTTATTTATTTATTTATTTTTACTTTAAGTTTTGGTTAAAGTGTGAAAAAAAATTAAAAATAGAGAAAAACTTTGAGCAAAAGAGCAAAGTGCTTCAAAAAGGTTTCCACGGCAACGGCAGGAAACCTGATGAGCTTCATCGAGGCAAGTGTTTTCCTCTTTATAAAAGGTCAACACTATGATTTTAATTAGTCTGTGTGTACAGTTTATATATAAATAAATAAATATATATATAAAGAATAAACTGGATACAAAACTCACATCAGAGTTATTTTCTATTTAAAGAATCTCTCCTCTCTGTTCAAGGATACTAAAAAATATGTTCAACAGTCAATAAACACACTTAATTCAAATATACTAATCCATAAAATGGGTCTTGGGTCTTTTTTGTGTGTTATATTGAGGAAGGAAGGAAGGAAGGAAGGACAGAAGGAAGGAAGGAAAAGAAGACATGAAGGAAAGATAAAAAGAAAGAAGGAAGGAAAGAGGGAAGACAGGGAGTAAGGAAGGAAGGAAGGGAAGGAGGAAGGAAGGAAGGGAAGGAGGAAAGAAGGAAGGACAGATGAAAGGAAGGAAGGAAGGAAAAGAAGGGAGTAAGAAAGGAAGGAAGACAGGGAGTAAGGAAGGAAGGAAAAGCAGGGAGTAAGGAAGGAAGGAAGACAGGGAGTAAGGAAGGAAGGAAGGAAAAAAAGGAAAGGAGGGAAAGAAGGAAGGAAGGAAGGAAGGAAGGAAGGAAGGAAAGGAGGAAAGAAGGAAGGACAGATGGAAGGAATGAAGGAAGGAAGGAAGAAAGACAGGGAGTAAGAAAGGAAGGAAGGAAGGAAAGGAGGAAGGACGGAAGGACGGAAGGAAGGAAGGAAGGAAGGAAAAGAAGTGATGAAGGAAAGATAAAAGGAAAGAAGGGAGGAAAGAGGTAAAGAAGGAAGAAAGGAAGGAAAGATAGATCGAAGGAAGGAAGGAAGGAAGGAAGGAAAGGAATGTCTCCTCTCTGTTCAAGGATACTTTGTTCAACAGTCAATAAACAAACTTAATTCAAATATAATAATCCATAAACTTTCTATTTCTTTTATGCTGCTTTCCTATTTCCTATTTCCTGTTTCCTATTTCCTATTCCTCCTCTTACTGTATAGGCGTGTTGTATTTGTCTCTTTATGATGTCGTCCTTTAGTGTTATGTTGTTTTATGCTCTTCTTTGATTTCACTAATGAGAATTACAGCAGCGAGTAAAAAGCTGTGAGCTGAAATTTGCATACAATTAACAATTAAATGTCAAGCCTCCCTGCATACGTGTGTGTGTGTGTGTGTGTGTGTGTGTGTGTGTGTGTGTGTGTGTGTGTGTGTGTGTGTGTGTGTGCCAGACAGACAAGCCAGCAGCTCTTCTTCTTCTGTGCTGCAGAGTAGTGACACATCCCTGCATCCATTAGCAGAGAGAGTTTCAAATGTATGAGGTGAATCCTGTATAAAACTCAATGTCAACCTGCATGTGTGTGTGTGTGTGTGTGTGTGTGTGTGTGTGTGTGTATGTGTGTGTGTGTACTAACCTTGTCACAGGCGACGGGCGGACAGGTGTGTGTGTGGCATTTAGATTGACCTCGGTCACACACACAAGTGGTGCAGGTGTTTTTCTGCCACTGCTCGCCGTGCTGCAAAGATACACACACACAGAGATACATTATTAGATCAAACTACACACACGCACACACACACACACACACACACACACACACACAGAATCACAAGCCTCAAAGTGCTTCTTCTTCTTCTTTTTCTGTGTGATGATACAAAGTAGGAGTGACATTTCTCAGCTCCGTGAATTGCACACAAACTTTCATTTATCAAGAAAAAAAAAAGGAGGGAAAAAAAAAGTCCCAAACTTTCTGGTAACGTTCATCCCAGAAATCATTAGATACTACCAAAATAAGAGCATTAACACGCATGTATAAAAGCGGACAATAGGTAAATCCCAGAAATCATCATAGATACTACCAAAATAAGAGCATTAACACGCATGTATAAAAGCGGACAATAGGTAAATCCCAGAAATCATCATAGATACTACCAAAATAAGAGCATTAACACGCATGTATAAAAGCAGACAATAGGTAAATCCCAGAAATCATTGGGTACTACCAAAATAAGAGCATTAACACGCATGTATAAAAGCGGACAATAGGTAAATCCCAGAAATCATCATAGATACTACCAAAATAAGAGCATTAACATGCATGTATAAAAGCGGACATTAGATAAATCCCAGAAATCATCATAGATACTACCAAAATAAGAGCATTAACACGCATGTATAAAAGCGGACATTAGATAAATCCCAGAAATCATTGGGTACTACCAAAATAAGAGCATTAACATGCATGTATAAAAGCGGACATTAGATAAATCCCAGAAATCATCATAGATACTACCAAAATAAGAGCATTAACACGCATGTATGAAAGCGGACAATAGGTAAATCCCAGAAATCATTAGATACTACCAAAATAAGAGCATTAACACGCATGTATGAAAGCGGACAATAGGTAAATCCCAGAAATCATTGGGTACTACCAAAATAAGAGCATTAACACGCATGTATAAAAGTGTTGAATATAGGAAGGAAGAGCAGGAAGAGCTACAAGATACAACATAAAACAATGTAAAATAATATATAATAAAAAACATTATGACATCACATAGACAAGAGATATTTAAGAGCCTGTATAATATAAAAATAAAAGCTGACTGGTAACATTTTATGGTGTTTAGGTATGAAGTGAAGTCTAGTAGGTTTAATTTGACTTAAAAGGTAAAAGGAGGGATATATTATTTCAAAATAAGAGAGGATTTATTCATACATGGCTTTTTACATGAGGAACATGATTGGTGAGCATTTATCATTAATTCTGACTTTTTTAGAGAGTGAACGTTGCTTAACCCTCCTGTTGTGCTCCCGGGTCAAATTGACCCATCTGTTGTGACTCTTCCTTCCTTCCTTCCTTCCCTCCTTTCCTTCCGTCCTTCTCCTTTCCTTCCTTCCTTCCTCCCTTCTTCCTTCCTCCTTTCTTCCTTCCTTCCTTTCCTTCCTTCCTTCCTTCCTCCCTCCTTTCCTTCCTTCCTTCCTCCCTTCTTCCTTCCTCCTTTCTTCCTTCCTTCCTTTCCTTCCTTCCTTCCTTCCTCCCTCCTTTCCTTCCTTCCTTCCTCCCTTCTTCCTTCCTTCCTTCCTCCTTTCCTTCCTTCCTTCCCTCCTCCTTTCCTTCCTTCCTTCCTTCCTCCTTTCCTTCCTTCCTTCCTCCCTTCTTCCTTCCTTTCTTCCTCCTTTCTTCCTTCCTCCATCTACCTTTCTTCCTTCCTTCCTTCCTCCTTTCCTTCCTTCCTTCCTTCCTCCTTTCCTTCCTTCCTTCCCTCCTCCTTTCCTTCCTTCCCTTCTTCCCTCCCTTCCTTCCTTCCTTCCTCCCTTCTTCCTTCCTTTCTTCCTCCTTTCTTCCTTCCTCCATCTACCTTTCTTCCTTCCCTCCTTCCTCCCTCCCTCCCTCCTTTACTTCCTTGACTCGAACACAACAGGAGGGTTAAATGAACCGTTATTAAACCTTCATTAAATGGAGCAATAATGAAGATAATGAGTAGTTGGTGCCTGTGTGGAGGATTCTTTCTAATTTGAAGCTTGATTTTAAATTATAGTGCAAAAAAAACCACAACTCACATTTGACCTCCAATCACACGTTAAACTACGTCAGCTTTTACATAACTGAACTTCAGAGTGAAGCATGAAGCATTTTAAATCATAAAGTATAAAATCTCTCTTTGTCATTTTCCACATTTTTAAGCATCACGGTTTATTTATGAGTTTTAACGATGAACTTAACCGTCCTGTCGTCCTCCCGAGTCAAATTGACCCCGTCTGTTTTGACTGTTCCTTCCTCCCTTCCATCCCTCCTTCCTTCTTTCCTCCCTCCCCCCTTCTCTCTTTCTTTCCTTTCTCCATCCTTCCTTCCATCACTCTTTCCTTCTTTCCTCCCTCCCTCCTCCTTCCTTCCTTTCCTTCCCCCTTCCTTCTTTCCTCTGTCCTTTTTCCTTACTTCCTCTTTTCCTTTCTCTCTCCCTCCTTCCTTCTTTCCTCCTTTCTTTCTTCCTTCCTTTCCTTCCTTCCTTCCTTCCTCCCTCCTTTCCTTCCTTCCTTCCTTCCTCCCTTCTTCCTTCCTTCCTTCCTCCTTTCCTTCCTTCCTTCCCTCCTCCTTTCCTTCCTTCCCTTCTTCCCTCCTTTCCTTCCTTCCTTGCTCCTTTCCTTCCTCCATCTACCTTTCTTCCTTCCTTCCTTCCTCCTTTCCTTCCTTCCTTCCCTCCTCCTTCCCTTCCTTCCCTTCTTCCCTCCTTTCCTTCCTTCCTTCCTTCCTCCCTTCTTCCTTCCTTTCTTCCTCCTTTCTTCCTTCCTCCATCTACCTTTCTTCCTTCCCTCCTTCCTCCCTCCCTCCCTCCTTTACTTCCTTGACTCGAACACAACAGGAGGGTTAAATGAACCGTTATTAAACCTTCATTAAATGGAGCAATAATGAAGATAATGAGTAGTTGGTGCCTGTGTGGAGGATTCTTTCTAATTTGAAGCTTGATTTTAAATTATAGTGCAAAAAAACCACAACTCACATTTGACCTCCAATCACACGTTAAACTACGTCAGCTTTTACATAACTGAACTTCAGAGTGAAGCATGAAGCATTTTAAATCATAAAGTATAAAATCTCTCTTTGTCATTTTCCACATTTTTAAGCATCACGGTTTATTTATGAGTTTTAACGATGAACTTAACCGTCCTGTCGTCCTCCCGAGTCAAATTGACCCCGTCTGTTTTGACTGTTCCTTCCTCCCTTCCATCCCTCCTTCCTTCTTTCCTCCCTCCCCCCTTCTCTCTTTCTTTCCTTTCTCCATCCTTCCTTCCATCACTCTTTCCTTCTTTCCTCCCTCCCTCCTCCTTCCTTCCTTTCCTTCCCCCTTCCTTCTTTCCTCTGTCCTTTTTCCTTACTTCCTCTTTTCCTTTCTCTCTCCCTCCTTCCTTCTTTCCTCCTTTCTTCCTTCCTTCCTTTCCTTCCTTCCTTCCTTCCTCCCTCCTTTCCTTCCTTCCTTCCTTCCTCCCTTCTTCCTTCCTTCCTTCCTCCTTTCCTTCCTTCCTTCCCTCCTCCTTTCCTTCCTTCCCTTCTTCCCTCCTTTCCTTCCTTCCTTGCTCCTTTCCTTCCTCCATCTACCTTTCTTCCTTCCTTCCTTCCTCCTTTCCTTCCTTCCTTCCCTCCTCCTTCCCTTCCTTCCCTTCTTCCCTCCTTTCCTTCCTTCCTTCCTTCCTCCCTTCTTCCTTCCTTTCTTCCTCCTTTCTTCCTTCCTCCATCTACCTTTCTTCCTTCCCTCCTTCCTCCCTCCCTCCCTCCTTTACTTCCTTGACTCGAACACAACAGGAGGGTTAAATGAACCGTTATTAAACCTTCATTAAATGGAGCAATAATGAAGATAATGAGTAGTTGGTGCCTGTGTGGAGGATTCTTTCTGATTTGAAGCTTGATTTTAAATTATAGTGCAAAAAAACCACAACTCACATTTGACCTCCAATCACACGTTAAACTACGTCAGCTTTTACATAACTGAACTTCAGAGTGAAGCATGAAGCATTTTAAATCATAAAGTATAAAATCTCTCTTTGTCATTTTCCACATTTTTAAGCATCACGGTTTATTTATGAGTTTTAACGATGAACTTAACCGTCCTGTCGTCCTCCCGAGTCAAATTGACCCCGTCTGTTTTGACTGTTCCTTCCTCCCTTCCATCCCTCCTTCCTTCTTTCCTCCCTCCCCCCTTCTCTCTTTCTTTCCTTTCTCCATCCTTCCTTCCATCACTCTTTCCTTCTTTCCTCCCTCCCTCCTCCTTCCTTCCTTTCCTTCCCCCTTCCTTCTTTCCTCTGTCCTTTTTCCTTACTTCCTCTTTTCCTTTCTCTCTCCCTCCTTCCTTCTTTCCTCCCTCCCTCCTACCTTCCTTCCGTCTTTCCTCCCTCCCTCCTACCTTCCCTTCTTTCCTTCCTTCCTTCCTCCCTTCCATCACTCCTTCCTTCTTTCCTCCCTCCTTCCTTTCTTCCTTCTTTCCTCCCTCCCTCCCTCCTACCTTCCTTTCTTCTTCCTTCCTTCCTTCCCTCCTTCCTCCTTTCCTCCCTCCTTCCTTCCTTCTTTCCTCAATCCTACCTTCCTTCTTTCCTCCCTCCTTCCTACCTTCCTTCCTTCCTTCCTCCCATCCTCCCATCCCTCCTTCCTTCTTTCCTCCCTCCCTCCTACCGTCCTTCCATCCATTCTCCCTCCCTCCTTCCTTCTTTCCTCCCTCCCTCCTTCCTTCCTTCTTTCCTCAATCCTACCTTCCTTCTTCCCTTCCTTCCTCCCTTCCATCCTTCCTCCCTTCCTTCCTTCCTTGACTCGAGGACAACAGGAGGGTTAAATGGATATGTACTTCTGTTTCTGGCTTTGAATTTATAATCTTGTTTCAAATTGGTGTCAACTTCCTGTACTGTAGTTGTTGGATTAAATTTTAACTTCCTTCCTTCCTTCCTCTTTTCCTTTCTCCCTCCCTCCTTCCTTCTTTCCTCCCTCCCTCCTTCCTTCCTTCTTTCCATCCTTCCTTCCTCCCTTCCATCCCTCCTTCCTTCCTCTTTTCCTTTCTCCCTCCCTCCTTCCTTCTTTCCTCCCTCCCTCCTACCATCCTTCCTTCATCCCTTCCATCCCTCCTTCCTTCTTTCCTCCCTCCCTCCTACCTTCCTTCCTTCTTCCTTCCTCCCTTCCATCCCTCCTTGCTTCTTTCCTCCCTCCCCCCTTCTCTCTTTCTTTCCTTCCTTCTTTCCTTCCTCCAGCCTCCTTCCTCCCCCCTTCCTCCTTTCCTCTTTCCTTCTTTCCTTCCTTCCTCTTTTCTTTCCTCCCTCCCTCCTACCATCCTTCCTTCCATCCCTCCTTCCTTCTTTCCTCCCTCCCTCCTTCCTTCCTTCTTTCCTCAATCCTACCTTCGTTCTTTCCTCCCTCCTTCCTACCTTCTTTCCTCCCTCCTTCCTTCTTTCCTCCCTCCCTCCTACCATCCTTCCTTCTTTCCTCCCTCCTGTCATACAGTCTTTTCCTTCTTTCCTCAATCCTACCTTCCTTCTTTCCTCCCTTCCTTCCTCCCTCCCTCATTTCCTTCCTTTCTCCTTTCCTTCGTTCTTCCTTCCTCCCTTCCTTCCTTGACTCGAGGACAACAGGAGGGTTAAATGGATATGCTGAGTCATCAAATCAACACTTACTGGAAGCGGAGAAAAAAAAGAAAGTGATTTATTTATGTACTTCTGTTTCTGGCTTTGAATTTATAATCTTGTTTCAAATTGGTGTCAACTTCCTGTACTGTAGTTGTCGGATTAAATTTTAACTTCCCTCCTTCCTTCCTTCCTTCTTTCTTTCAGCCTAAACTATGTGATTAAATATTGACTGAAGCCTGGAGGATGCTCATTTTTTTATTATTTAAAAAAAAAAAAAGAAAGTGATATAACATTTATTACAGCCGTTTATGAAAGGGATGCACACCATGTAAAAGCATTTTTAGAGCTTGTTGAACATCAGTAAACCTGTATAAAAGGTTCGAGCATGTAAAATATAAAGCTAAGTGATTTAAACATGAACTGCAGCTCACGTCTCTTTGTAGACGACTGAAGGTAATTTGGTTCAGGCAGAGTTCAAACAGCGTCGATCTCACCGGGGCTAAACTGATCTAAAGACGTCTGAATACACGTCTGATCCAAACATGTTTAATGTGAAGTTCATCTTTCAACCTGTTCGCTACACACACACTGACACACACACACACACTGACACACACACACACACACACACTGACACACACACACACACAAAGGTATTCATTCACACACGTTTGTCTTTATATCCTTGTGAGGACGTTCGTTATAATGCTATTGGGAGCCCCTTACCCAAAACTTAACAATCACAACTACACACCTAAACCCAATTTAGCTCATTTTAACATTAACTTCCGTTACCATGGCAATGCGCGTCGGGGGTGGAGCCCCAGAAGGAGTACGAGAGAGGGGGGGGGTTGGTTTTCACTCTTATCAACAACTTTTCTCCTCGTTTTCTTTTATACAGTCTATGGTTTTCCCCCCACATCGCTTACTATACCTTTTAAACAGAGAAAGAAGATGCACACACACGCACACACACACACACACACACATTTGTCTTCATATCCTTGTGAGGACAGTCATAGAGCTACTTCCCCTAACCATAACCATAACAACGACACGCCAAAACTCCTTAAAACCCAGTCTTGAAAGCAGAAATGTCCTCACAATGTTGGGTTTTAACTGAAATGGGTCCTGTTAGAGATAGATAGACATGCACGCACACACACACACACACACACACATCAGAAAATAGTCACTTTTGGGAACATTACATAAGGCTAGATTCACTTCATGGAGACTTAACCATCAGCTTTTCCCCAGTTGAGGATACAGATTTTATCCTCAGTTGGACAAGCTGCCCCCAATTATCTGGTCTGTAGTCTGACACTTGTCCCCAAAAGTAGCCTATGACAGACCACACACACACACACACACACACACACACATCAGAGTTGTTAAATACCTAATAATAAATCTCTTCCGTTCCTCAAAAACCCACACAGCAATGAACTGTGAACCCCCAGTAATAGTTTTTCATTTTCAACCGTTCAATCACAAAACATTAAAAAAAAGACAAAAAAAAAAAAGACAAAGCCAAAAAAAAAAAAAGATGGAAATGATTTCATCGTCTCCAATAAAGAAGACGATTATCACAGAGATTATGAAGCCGAGTCAATTCTGAAGTCTATTAATTCTCCACTGACTCTATGACACTATGTTCCCCATTTTCATTATCTTAAAATGTAACTACTTTAAAGCTAATCATTATAAAAAACTGAATTATTTGTCAGGGTGTAAAAATGTCTTAACTTAACAATCATCTGCATAATGACTAAATAATAAAAAGATGGTTTATAAATTCAGTTTGGATATAATTGAGCTAAAAATGGAAACTGAAACATTGACTGTTGAGTTGTTTTTAGTCTAAAATGACACTATGATGAATTTAAACAGCTCAAATTCACACTAGAGAAACAACTAATACTGTGTTTGTGCTTATTCAGGCATCTCCAAACCTTTTATAGTGACAAAAAGTACTTAACCCTTTATAGGACACTCATTGAAAGGAAGGAAAGGAAGGAAGGAAGGAGGAAATAAGGAACGAGGGAGGGAGAAAGGAAAAGAGGAAGGGAAGAAAGAAGGAAGGAAGGAAGAAGAAAGGGGGATGGAGGAAGGAAAGAAGGAAGGGAGGAGAGAAGGAAGGAGGGAGGAAGAACAAATGGAAGGAAGGAAAGGAAGAAAGGAAGGACGGAGGAAGGAAGGAAAGAAGGAAGGGAGGGAGGAGAGAAGGAGGGAGGGAGGAAGGACAGATGGAAGGAACAAAAGGAAGGAAGGATGGAGGAAATAAGGAACGAGGGAGGGAGAAAGGAAAAGAGGAAGGGAAGAAAGAAGGCAGGGAGGAAGGAAAGGAAGGAAGGATGGAGGAAATAAGGAACGAGGGAGGGAGAAAGGAAAAGAGGAAGGGAAGAAAGAAGGCAGGGAGGAAGGAAAGGAAGGAAGGAAGGAAGGAAGAATGGAAGGAAGGAAGGAAGAAAGGAAGGAAGGATATTTTGGGATATTTGCAGAAGTTACCAAATATAATTATTTGCCCAATAAAGGGTTAAATGAGACATCTAATAGCATTTATATGTGTAAAAAACATACTAAATGTCTTATTACAAGCTCTTAGTCATCTGCTTTAATACTAATACTGATCTACATAATCAGTCAAAGTGCATAAAACATAAAACTAACTAAATATCTGTTTTTATTACTAATATAACATTTAATATGGAGATTATATTAATATTTATTTATGATATTAACCCTTAAACAGCCCTTACTACTTATGTCATTTGCACCTAAAGGAAGGAAGGAAGGAAGGAAGGAAGGAAGGAAGGAAAGAAGGAAGGAAGGAAGGAAGGTAGGAAGGAAGGGAGGAAGGAAGGAAGGAAAGGAAGGAGAGAGGAAAGGGAGGAGGGAGGAGGAAGGGAAGGAAAGGAAGGAGAGAGGAAAGGGGGGAGGGAGGAGGAAGGGAAGGAAGGAAGGTAGGAAGGAAAGGAGGGAAGAAGGAAGGAAAGGAGGGAGGAAGGGAAGGAAGGAAGAAAGAAAGGAAGGACAGATGAAGGAAGGAAGAAAGGACAGAAGGAGGGAAC
>NC_070586.1:6702617-6737617 GCF_027409825.1 Scomber japonicus | reverse complement strand
AAGGAAGGATCTAGTCTAGGAAGAAGGAAGGAAAGGAGGAAGGAGGGAGGGAGGGAAGGAAGGAAGGAAGGATCTAGTCTAGGAAGAAGGAAGGAAAGGAGGAAGGAGGGAGGAAGGAAGGAGGGAAGGAAGAAGGAAGGAAGAAGGAAGGAGGGAGGAAAGAAAGGAGGGAGGGAAGGAAGAAGGAAGGAAAGGAGGGAGGAAGGAGGAAGGAAGGAAGGGAGAAAAGAAGGAACAAGTAAAAACAGACTGGGTCAATTTGACCCGGGAGGACGACATGAGGGTTAAGTATCGGTGGTTATATATTGATAGATTTTCTTCTGCTGTTGCCAAATCTTTGAAATCTTCACTTTTGTGTTTTTTCTTTTCTTTTTGACATTCAGAGTCAGTGTATGTCACTGCACCCAGTTTTCAAAGCGATTTGGAAGCAGTAGTTACATACAGATTGGATGATTGAACAAGAGCCAGTAACACATACATTTAGGAGTCCTACAGGCCTGTTTCCCTTATAGAAAGGCTGCAAGTATGATGTTTCCTGCCTGATAAATATGCGTGTGTGTGTGTGTGTGTGTGTGTGTGTGTGTGTGTGTGTGTGTGTGTGTGTGTGTGTGTGTGTGTGTGTGTACTAACCGGTTTGCAGGCTACTTGCTGACACTCGGCAGCCGAACACTGGACTTCCCCGTTACTGCACACACACTTGGAGCAGAGGCTGGGCTTCCACTCTTCACCGTCCCTGTAGGATGACCCCTGCCAGGTGCAAGACTCTGGTGCACACAGGGGGAGAGAGAGAGAGAGAGAGAGAGAGAGAGAGAGAGAGAGAGAGAGAGAGAGAAGAGAGAGAAGAGAGAGAGAGAGAGAGAGAGAGAGAGAGAGAGAGAGAGACTAAATCAGTAAACAGTAGAAAACGGGTGTCAGATAATGAGCTGATTGTTTGAGCATTGTTTGCACACACACACACACACACACACACACACACACACACACACACACACACACACACACACACACACACACATTGATTTACAGTCAAGGGGAGGAGGGAGGGAGGGAGGGGGAGAGAAGTCACTAATTACACACCTGAGGGATCTCTTACCTGAGCAAATATTGCTAAGTAGTCCACAGAAGACCCTGCAGTATGTCAGAGGTACTTCAAATATACTTTGATGCCACCAGAGACTTTAACTAATTATCAGCAGCAGTAACGAAGTCGAGTCAATTTATTTATGGAGCAACAAAAGCTAACGAAAGTGTTTAACAGAGGCCGACCGAGAAATGTAATCAATTAAAAAAACACACAGAGAAAGTTATGAGAATCAAAGGGTGGGGGGGGGGTGGGGGTGGGGAGGGGAATTAATAAAAGTGTTGAATAAAATTAATAAAACATGTAAATCCTAAAGACACAATAACATCGCCAAGAGAAGAAATAATTAACATAGAAAGAAAGAAATACAATAAAAAGAAAACAGACACCACTCATGTCCTCAAGATGACAATTAAAAGGCTGAAGAAAGAAAAAAGAGTCTGGAGGATTTAATAATGAGGGTTTGATATGTTTGAGGATATTTTATTTATGGCGGTCAATGATGGTTTATATCAGTCTCCATGTGGTTTAGTTTAAATTTAAAGGGTTAAAATGTGAAAATAAACGTATGAATAACTTGCACACATCCTTTTTTTGTGGACCCAGCATCAAATTTCTGCTTTTAATCCATTTAGAGAGAATATATTAGAGGATTATGGTAAAAATGTCTAAGTGGTGTAACCATAAAAACTTTGGAAGGAAGGGAGGGAGGAAGGAAGGAAGGAAGGAAGGAAGGAAGGACAGAAGGAATGAAGGAAGGAAGGAAGGGAGGAAGGAATGAAGGAAGGAAGGAATGACGGAAGGAATGATGGAAGGAAGAAAAGAAGGAAGGACAGAAGGAATGAAGGAAGGGAGGAATGAAGGAAGGGTGGGTGGGAGGGTGGGAGGGAGGGAGGAAGGAAGGAATAAAGAAAGGAAGGAAGGAAGAAGAATATATTAGAGGATTATGGTAAAAATGTCTAAGTGGTGTAACCATAAAAACTTTGTACCAAATAATTCAACTTGCTTAAAAACAGTAAATAGTCAATAAAACAGCATATCAACTAGTTTGGCATGATCTTACATTATAACTTTTATATTAAATAAAGCTAATGGAATACTATTGTTCTGAATATTACATTTAATCTGGGGAATCGTGTTTGTGGTTTGTGGCTTTTTTTGTGGATCCAGCATCAAATTTCTGCTTTTAATCCATTTAGAGAGAATATATTAGAGGATTATGGTAAAAATGTCTAAGTGGTGTAACCATAAAAACAAAAAATTATTATTATGTTATTATTATTAATAAAAGTCCACTTAAATACACTGTAGGTGATAGAACATTTAATATTTATCATTCTACTGTGGTTACACCATTTGACATTTTCAGGAGCATTCAGTCTTACTTTTGGTAAAAAATGGTGCAAATGTCATTTCAAATGATATAAAACCAACAAAAATACTAAATGTACATTTTAACAAACCTGATGCTGCTTTTAAACTATATTTAAATATATTTTTGAATTGCTCATCTTTCCAACTCTTATTTGTCTCTGTCCCTGATATATTTATTCATAATCGTCTGTCAATGTTAGTAATCCTCTGTACTGCTGTGGTGATATAGATCTCAATCCGTCATGCCAATAAAGCTTATCTGAATTTTAAATAGTGGTGCCAACAATGGAAAATGTCCCAGTTAAATCTGGATTTTAACTGGGAGCGTGGGCTGAATGGCGAGCATTGATTGGTCGGCAGTTCGGAGCGGGTCTGGCAGTTCAATGAAGGGGTGAAGAGTTCAGTAGACACCCAGACAGAAAATAAGTATTTACCACCACGTTACTGCAATCACAGCTGCCACCCTGAACACATTATTCATTCTACTGTATGAAAAGAGTTTAAAAGCATAGTGGAGTAAAAATTGTGTTGGGAACATTTACATTTTTATTGCAGTTTTGTGTGGATGGATGCACCAGCGTCTATCTCTGGACCCAGTCAGACACATTTGGGTTCATAAAAAAAGACTATTGGGGGGAAAAAAATGGGTTTTTGGAGGGGGGGGGGGGGGGGGGGGGTTTGGATAAGTACGTGTCCAACGCAGCAACGCTGTGGTCCACAAACAGTGACTGAGTCATTACTGAAAAACTAAAATGGGTCTGATGAAAGAAATTATTTAAATGGGTTTGGAACCAGTCTGAGGTGGTGCACAAAGGATGTCTGAGACCTCGATGGATGGATGGATGGATGGATGGATGGATGGATGGATGGATGGATGGATGGATGGATAGATAGATAGATAGATGGATAGATGGATAGATGGATAGATGGATAGATGGATAGATAGATAGATAGATAGATAGATAGAGAGATAGATAGATAGATAGATAGATAGATAGATAGATAGATAGATAGATAGATAGATAGATAGAATGATAGATAGAGAGAGAGATAGATAGAGTGAGAGAACGATAGATAGATAGATATATAGATAGATAGATGGATAGATGGATAGATGGATAGATGGATAGATGGATAGATAGATAGATAGATAGATAGATAGATAGATAGATATATAGATAGATAGATAGATAGATAGATAGATAGATAGAACGATAGATAGATAGATAGATAGATAGATAGATAGATAGATAGATAGAACGATAGATAGATAGATAGATAGATAGATAGATAGATAGATAGAACGATAGATAGATAGATAGATAGATAGATAGATAGATAGATAGAACGATAGATAGATAGATAGATAGATAGATAGATACCTGATCCTGATATACCATTAAATGAAAGAGGATAAAAACTAAAAGCTTATTCCCATTGTGTTCTTTTGGGAGAAAAGGTGTTCGGACGGCATTTATATTCAAGTCAGCCACGACTGCTTAAAACTTAAAACACATTTAATAACAAAATCACACCATCAAAAATCACCAACAGACAAAGAGGAAACACAGAGGGATGTAACAACCAGCTTTTCATCAACCAGCGAGAAGCAGCAGCAGCAGCAGCAGCAGCGGGGGAACGTGAGTTAACCTGAGGCGGTGTGAAGCTCTGCAGGACTATCAGCTCCGATAGAAACACACTCAGATTATAGTCTTAGGTGTGAATGTGTAAATACAGTCCACAAGGCATGAACTGAGATTATATGTGTGTGTGTGTGTGTGTGTGTGTGTGTGTGTGTGTGTGTGTGTGTGTGTGTGTGTTTTCCTATACCGAGAGATATTACGGTGTGTTTTCAGTTTAGTGTACAGGCATGTGTTTTCCTTACAACCATCATTAGCAGAGAAGTAAGTAAGTGGAGGGGAACTTCAGCTACAGCGAGGCGATCTCTTCACAAAAAGGGCTTCACTGGATCATAAACTGAAGTCAAGCTGCTAGTCGAAGCTGCCCGAGGTCTTTCCACATCTACATGCGGTGAGATTTTCGTACAATGGCAAAACCCTCGGGGCATCGCTGACAAATTATGTGTCTTTTTTTTCCTCCTTCCTGCAAGTAGAGATGATTTTCTATTCGAGAGTAACCAGCCTCGCTAAAAATGCATTTAAGCAAAACAGCCAGCCGTTTGGTTTTCAGATGTTTTTTTCAGATGTCGTTGTTAAAAAAGCACTCGCAGACATTGAAACTCGGATAATCCATCACGCATCACAGTTCAGCATGGTGCCGCCCATTGATGTAAGAAGTTTGAATTGTTGTAAAAACTTTGGTGTTTGTTGATTCGAAAAGCCCAAAGACAATGAATGAGCAAACACGGATGATGTAATATGAAGAGTACCATGTGAATTTTGTTGCACTATGGTAACTCCAACCAAACTCTCAAAGCTTTAAAGTCTAAGAATCCCACAAGCACTTTAAAGCACCGAGAACAAAATAAAACAGTAGGACTGGAGCAACAAACAACAATGTATTTGACTAAATTGGACGGCCGAAGCCTCAAACAAACCTCGAATAAACTTTCAAATACATTTCTTTATGGGAGGAGGACTGTGGATTTTTGTCCCCAATCACATACATTGAGCCTAGTATGAACAGGAGGAATGATTCAAGCATGAAAAATGTGTGTCAGTTTATATTTGGGCATCTGATTGTTGTTTTAAATTAGCAGTATGTCGAATTTAGTGGCATCTAGTGAGTGGTGAGGTTGCAGATTTAACCTACAGTTCAGGGCGACAGTAGAAACATGGCTGCCTCCCTGGAAAGGCGACCATGCCCTATGTAGATATAAAGGCCTCATTATAAGGTAACAAAAACACACTCTGATTACAACATACTTTAACCATATTTGGGCATCTGATTGTTGTTTTAAAGGAACAGTATGTAGGATTTAAGGCGCTCGGGTCGACTCGACTCGTTTTTTTTTGCGTTTCCATCAGGGATAGTACCTGGTACCTGGTACTTTATTAGTATCTACTCTGCTGAGGTTCCAAACGAGCCGAGCCGATACTAAATGTGACGTCAACAGACTGCCGGCCATTGCTTGGTCAAAAGAGTCATGAGCTATCCGACACAAGAGTCAAACCCGGCATTTTTAAATACCGGCTACAGTGTTACAGCGATTCGGTTTCTATTTTCTTGCTTTGTGTGTGACAGAAAGCCACATACAGCAGCAAGTACACCACTGCCTCCATGTCCTCCGTTGTTTATGTGTTTTTTGTCGCTTATAAAATGAAGTCTCACGCAGCTGTGCTATGATGACCCTGCAGCTAGTGGTGAGTTTGCAGATTTAACCTACAGTTGCAGCAAAACCCGTGAAAAACATGAAGGTATATCCATTCTGGGTTACTGTAGAAAACATAGCTGCCTCCCTAGAAAGGTGACCATGCCCTATGTAGATATAAAGGGCTCATTATAAAGGTAACCAAAACACACATCTGATTACAACATACTTACAAACCATTTCTGTCAAGTCTATTCCAATCGATGCCACTAAATTCTCCACACTGGCCCTTTAAGAAAGACTTGGATAATAGTGTGCCAATCCTTAATGTAAAATTAAGGTGACTACTGTCTTGGGGGGATAATCTTCCAGGTGTGCTGGAGAGTAGCAAACGTGTGTCAATGTTAATTTGGGCATCTGATTGTTGTGTTAAAGGACCAGTGTGCAGGATTTAGTGGCATCTAGTGGTGAGGATGCAGATTGTAGCCGACTAAATAACCCTACCCTTAAACCTCCTCTTATATGGTGGCCACGAAACTCACAAAAAAAACCCTTGTAGAGCCAGTGTTTGGTTTGTCCATTCTAGGCTACTGTAGAAACATGGCTGCTTCCCTGTAAGAGGACCCGCTCCCCATGTAGATATAAAGGGCTCACATTTAAGGTAACGAAAACACATTGATTGCTATTTTAAGGTGATTTTACACTAATTAAAACATACTTATGCATATTATATTACATTTTCGCCAAGTCCATTCTGCTAGATGCCACTAAATTCTACACACTGCACCTTTAAGACAGACTTGAAGAATAGTGAGCCTATCCTTTAAGTAATCAAACTAAATTAAGGTCCACTTTCTTGGGGATCATTTTCCAAGTGTGCTAGAAGGTAGCAAACCTATTACAGTGTGTGTCATTGTTTATTTGGGTATCTGATTGTTGTGTTAAAGGACCAGTGTGCAGAATTTAGTGGCATCTAGTGGTAAAGATGCAGATTGCAGCCGGATAAATAATCCTACCCTTAAACCTCCTCTTATATGGTGGCCACGAAACTCATAAAAAAACCCTCTGCAGTGTTTGGTTTGTCCATTCTGGGCTACTGTAGAAACATGACTCATTCTAAGGTAACGAAAACACAATTATTTGTATTTTCAGATGATTTCACACTAATTAAAACATACTTATGCATTTTATATTCAGTTTCTGCCACGTTTGTTCCAATAGACGCCACTAAATTCTACACATTGGTCCTTTAAGACAGACTTAAACCTATCCTTTAAGTAGTAAAACTAAAAATCCACTGTTGGGGGGGGGGGGGGGCAATTACATCTACTGTACAATTACTGTAAGGGATTTGTAGAGAAGATGTTTAAATGTCCTTTAGGAGAAAATAAAAAGCTGTATGTGTCATATCTGTTGATCCTGATGCTGCTCTTACCTCCATTACGACCACACTTGGGGCAACACTCTCCAGCTGGGGTAAATAGGCTCTGATCTACAGGACAGCTGAGGGGTGTGCAGGGGCTCGTGGTGCAGGATACACTCCCTCTGGAGCAAATACACACCGAACAGGCCGAGGGACTCCATTGACTGTCATGCTGTTGGAACCAAAGAGAGAGAAAGAGAGAGACATTTACACACAGAAACACATCTAGAAGAAGAAGAGGAGGAGGAAAAGAGAGAGAGAGAGAAGGAAGCAGAGAGGCAGTGGGCTGAGGAAAGCTGTTCTGCTCTCTGGGGACGAGACAACTTCAGTAAGCCTAAGCCTGAGTGGCAGACGAGAGAGAACAGAGTCACAGAGGAGGAGAGAGAGAGGAAGGTGGAGGGAAAAGATGTGTCAAAAAACAGATCACTGCAAAAGAGAAAACAGATTAAACTAGAAAACACCACCTCGCTGCAGCCACTCAAGTTACAGTTTACATCGAGGTCTGTCCAAACTCATAATATGATATTTTGTAGTGAAGACTTTGAATCTATTTATTGTTTTTGCACAGCTACAATGAAATTTGGGGGGGTAGAAGCTCTCAAATTCAGTGTGATTTAAAAACAAAGTAAGAAGATTCAGTACAAAGTCTATATGAAAGTTAAGATTAGCACAAAAATGTACACCATGGACAGGAAACTTTTGTCATAATAAGCCCATGGATTCTTAAGAGAAAAAAAAGTGTGTTTTATGCAGGTGGGGAGTTCTGGTCCTCTGAAATGAGGCCAACGTGGAAGTAACTTAGAACTGCATTCTATCAAAAGGCCACCAGGGGGCGACCGTCTCTATACAAGTCAATGGAGAATTCACCAACTTCTCACTTGATTTCTAACCTCAGTAAACGTTTTCAAAATGTGTTTATGGTCTCAATCGCTAGTTTAAAGCCTTCTTCAATGCAGTATGATGTTCATTTGGGACATTTTGGCCTCCCTGATTTTATATCTGACGATAAAGCAGGGTATGCATTAGGGCGTGGCTACGTCCTGATTGACAGGTTGATTGACCAATGTCCCCGAGATCCAGACCTCGCAAACACAGCAACCTCCCCTCTCCGCCCTTGACTCCGCCTCATGCCCATATAAGTAGAATCCATGTTTTATTTTTCCCAGCATGCACCTGAAATTTTCAAGATGGCGCTGCCTAGATTCGAAACTATTGGCTTCCGAACAGCAGTCCACAAACCAATGGGTGACGTCACGGATGTTACGTCCATTTCTTTTATACAGTCTATGGTTATATGAAGTGGATCTTGACTTTTAACCTGTGACCACTAAACTCTAATTGCCTCATCCTTGAATCCAAGTGGCTATTAGTGGCAGATGTAGAGCTCAAGGCGAAAAAGGAAGAGTGTTGGCGATTTTCTCTTCATCGTTCTGAGTCATACTGTATATATGTGTGTGTGCTCTAGTGTTAAAAAAAAAAGCTTCAGGCGGTCTTGTTTATATAAAACTGTGTGGATTTTTCTTCTACTGTGATTGACAGAAATAGATAGCGGGAATCCATGCTTACACAACCCTCTCTTGGGTATTAATTAGGCATCGATATATCTACAGTATGTAATACATCCGCTGTTTGGATTCACAGTGTAAGTTCAGATTTGTTCTTTCACTCTAAATGAGATAACAGCGTGTCAGTTTTGCCTGCAGTAAAGGTGAAAATTCATTCGTTTCCTTCTCTGAGGTGTCAGGCTGTGAAACCTGCATGAAATATATCATTAGTGTGACTTTTAAACGGAAGATTGATTCACCTTCAACAGCGCAGTTTTTTTGGTGGGAAACAATTACACCTTTTTTATGATTTTAGCATACAGCCAATACAATATGGGTTTGATTAATGGTTTCCGGCTGCTCCAATCCACATGTTGAAGACACTTAACCCCAGTGGTGTGCACAGACTTTTTGAAGGGCAGGGGCGAAAAGAAAAAAAAGGGCACATACAGCACATTCTCACCACTGAAGAGGGTTAGGGTTAGGTTTAGTGCATGTTTTTGCCACCCAAGAGGGCAGTTTAGTGTGTTTTGCTAACCAGGAGGGCACCTTAGCACACATTATGGCTCCCAAGAGGGCAGTTTAGTGTGTTTTGCCAACCAGGAGGGCACCTTAGCACGTGTTTTGGCTCCCAAGAGGACATCTTATCACGCTTTTTGGATCCCAGAAGGGCACCTTAGCGCGCTTTTTGGATCCCAGAAGGGCACTTTAGCACACGTTTTTTTAATAAATGGGCCACGAGGGGGGACAAACGCCTACCCCCCCACCTTGTGCACACCACTACTTAACCCCAAATTGCTCCTGATGGCCTTGTCAACGGTGAATGAATGTGTTTGAATAGGTGAATGAATGTGACATGTAGTGTAAAAGCGCTTTGAGTGGCCATAACGACTAGAAAAGCCTTATATAAGTACAGTCCATTTACCATTTAAAACCTGTGAAATGAAGGGTAAATGAAACGTTTGAGTAGCTGTCCAGGATTCTCATTGTATCCCTGGTTACAGTTAGAGCTTTAAAGAAAAGGAAAATGATAGATATTTGAGAAATGGTAGATTCAAAAATCTTGAATATTGCTGTTAGTGTTGTCGGATGTCTTTCAAAAACACATCAGTTGAACATGAAATAGGACATCCATCATCACATCACAAAAATCCCAGTCCTTTGTGATGTGAGTCTGCAAAAAAATATGATTTTCCACACAGTTAAGTATCTGAGGAAGGAGCAGCAGCAGAGATAATTGTACCAGTCGTCGTGATTCTTCAGTAAAGATTCAGAAATTGCCTCAAAAAAAGGTCACGACTCCTCTCCGAAACTCTTCTCCTAGTGCAGAGCTGTCGAACTCATTTTCATTCAAGGGCCACAAACAGACCAATTTGATCATTAAAAAGATGGAAGGAAGGAAGGAAGGAAGGAAGGAAGGAAGGTAAATTAGGAAGGACAAATGGAAGGAAGGTGAGAAGGATAGAAAAGGAGAAGGAAGGAAAGACAGGTGGAAGGAAGGAAAGAATAAAAGTGAGGAAGGAAGAAAGAAAAGAAAGGAAAGGTTGGAAAAGAAGACAGGAAGGAAAGATGAAAGGGAGGAAGGAAGGAAGGAAGGAAGGAAGGAAGGAAAAAAGACAGGAAGGAAAGATGGAAGGAAGGAAGGAACGAACGAAGGAAGGAAGGAAAAAAAGACAGGAAGGAAAGATGGAAGGAAGGAAGGAAGGAAGGAAGGAAGGAAAAGAAGACAGGAAGGAAAGATGAAAGGGAGGAAGGAAGGAAGGAAGGAAAAAAGACAGGAAGGAAAGATGAAAAGAAGGAAGGAAGGAACGATGGAAGGAAAGATGGAAGGAAGGAAGGAAGGAAGGAAAAAAGACAGGAAGGAAAGATGAAAGGAAGGAAGGAAGGAACGATGGAAGGAAAGATGGAAGGAAGGAAGGAAGGAAGGAAGGAAGGAAGGAAGGAAGGAAGGAAGGAAGGAAGGAAGGAAGGAAGGAAGGAAGGAAAAAAGACAGGAAGGAAAGATGGAAGGAAGGAAGGAAGGAAAAAAGACAGGAAGGAAAGATGGAAGGAAGGAAAGAAGGAAGAAAGGAAGGAAGGAAAAAAAGACAGGAAGGAAAGATGAAAGGGAGGAAGGAAGGAAGGAAGGAAGGAAAAAAGACAGGAAGGAAAGATGGAAGGAAGGAAGGAAGGAAGGAAGGAAGGAAGGAAGAAAAGACAGGAAGGAAAGTGGGCCGAAATTGACCCCTTGGCGGGCCGGTTCTGGCCCACGGGCCGCATGTTTGACACCCCTGTCCTAGTGGTTCAGATCCATATAAAGTGCCTCTTTACTAACAGAGCAATCAATCTCTACTTGGCCAAGAAAAAAAAAAAAAAAAGCTGTTCCCTTTTAGGACAATATGTACTGTACTGTATCCAAAATGGATGCCAAAAAAAAAGTCCAGCTTGTTAAGCGAGAGGCCGCCCGATGGAAGACAAACAAGACAGTGATTGTTGCTTTAGTGGGACGGAGGCAGGGAAAAAAAAGAAAGGGGGGGGGGGGGGGGCAAGTCTCTGAGTCTGAAAACAGTTTTTCCAGCAGTGACTAAATTTGACATGTGAATTATTTTAAAGGTGCACTACGAAAGATTTGTATGGGTTCAAAGTTAGCTGCTTCTCTCCAGCTCGACCAGAGTGAGCAAAGAGAGAGAGAACAAAGCCATGAATCAGATAAATAATCCATCTTTCCTTCCTTCCTTCCTTCCTTCCTTCCTTCCTTCCTTTCTTCTTTCCCCATTTCCTTCCTTCCTTCCTCCCTCCTTTCCTTCCTTTTTCCTTCCTCCCTTTCTTTCTTCTTTCCCCCTTTCCTTCCCTCCTTCCTTTCCTTCCTTCTTTCTTTCCTCCCTCCTTTCCTTCCTTCTTCCTTCCTTCCTCCCTCATTTCCTTCCTTTTTTCTCCCTCCCTTCCTTCCTTTTTTCTCCCTCCCTTCCTTCCTTAACTCGAGGACAACACATTAGGGTCTGTCCGCTGTGGCCTTTCTGCTCTGTGTGTGTGTGTGTGTGTGTGTGTGTGTGTGTGTGTGTGTGTGTGTGTGTGTGTGTGTATGTGTGTGTGTGTGTGTGTGTGTGTGTGTGTGTATGTGTGTGTGTGTGTGTGTGTGTGTGTGTGTGTATGTGTGTGTGTGTGTGTGTGTGTGTGTGTGTGTGTGTGTGTGTGTGTGTGTGTGTGTGCGTGTGTGTAACTCGGCCCTTCAGTCAACAGACACACAGACCTGCTGCTCTTTATACATCCTGTGAGGCTCCAAATTGGACAGAAGCCCGGCGAAAAGAGACCGAGTTACTGCACAAGAGAGAGACGCTGAACTGCCCTTTAGTTATACAGCGTGACAAAGCAGGAGTTCTTGAAAAGGTCGGCCCTTCAAAATAAGAGTTCCCTACTTCCCTTTTCGCCAGCATGTTGATCTTTAAATGAGATAATTCAAATAACGAGCTCGATTTTATTCTCATTAATGCAGTTAGAACAGAGCAGTGATGTGGCATTAAGGTGCAGGAAAATAAAGTTGTAAAAATGTACGTCTGCAAATGATCTGAGTGTCTCTGAGCTTAAACAGTATGCTCACACTTTTGTACATGTCTCTCTTGGAAAATGTTTCCTATCTTAATAAAACTACCTGTTTAAATTAAATCAGCTTCAACCTCTCTGCCTCTCTCTCTCACAGTAATTCATTCTCTCTTGTGCATCTTCAACATCTCTCGCATACATTCATTTCCTCTCGCAATTTTCACTTGGCTTCTGTCCACAGAGAGCAGAGTGGAGTGGAGCAGCAGAGAGAAAGCAGACAGTGATGTTTCCTGGTCGCTACGCTACAAACTTGTTATTGGCTGAGAGGGGATATACACACACACTGCCCCAAAGGTTGACATCAAGAAACAAACACAGCAAAATAATAAGGAAGTAAGAAAACACAGGCGGAGAGCAGAGTAAATAGACCGTCACACTCTTCTAGTGGGTCATAAGTGATGATTGAGAAGGATTACTTTTGTATGAGTGTATACAGTATTGGGGTTTCTGAGGAAAATCCTGCTTGGAATAACTTTAAAATAGCTTTACCTCACTTTTAAACAGCATTTTCACTTGATATTAACATCTGTATCTGCATATCGTGATTGGATCTAATCTAAGAAATGGCTCTTACATACAGTACTGTTCATATTCTGACTCATAGTTAGTCCTTACACCAATTTCACATTAAGACATGTTTGATTAATCCTTCCGTGAAAGCAAGATGTTCACAATAACTGTTTTATGGTCGAGGAGAACATTTTATAGAATATAATTAATATATCGACATGTTTGAATGCTGATTTTTGAGTTTTTTTAATAAACACAGGTCAAATTGGCTGCACAAAAATGTAAAAATGAAGCATCTTATTTCCATTTTTGTTATATTCTGAGTCACAATTGGAAAAGTTAAGCTTAAATAAATGTGTATATGGTGTTTGTACAGCTCTTGAATGTAAAAAATTGATCAAATTTAACCTAGAACGTGAGGGTAGGTAAGGGTTAAGGAGAAAAAAAAACCCACCCAGCAAATTGGAAAGTCATTTAACGTTTCCAAGCTAGATATAAGTTATCCCCTCTGCAAAGAAAAATTAAGCAGATTGCATCTTTTGACCATGAACGCACCACGTTTGTTGACAGCTCTGTTAGCCTAATTTGCACTCACAGTGATATAATGAGTCCGATGGTTAAAACCAGGTGTAAATGCAAAAGTCAGTGATCAGACGTCATCATTCGGATACACACTGCATGATCAAACCAGGTGTAAAACGGCTTTTTGAATCATTTAAAAAGAGGCTGCATCTTTGTCTGTGCATATTATTACTCAGCTGAAAGGATGGACGATCAGAAGGAGAAGAGAAGAAGAAGAAGAAGAAGAAGAAGAAGAAGAGTCTGCTCCTCCTTCCCTCTGTCACTTTCACTTACCCCATAAATGACTCCTTCGTACTGGCAGGAGCCGTGGGACGAGGAGAGACACTCCGGACAGCACTTGTTGGCAGGGATCCTCAAACGCTCGCCCTTTAGGAAAAGAAACACACAGACATGAATACACAAACACACACACACACACACACACACACACACACACACACACTCTTCTACCAGCATGAATACAAAACCTGTCAATTACCGTCTATATATTCTCATGTAAATTAACCAACATGGCAACACAAATAAAAAAAACCCAAAGAGGACAGATAATATGGAAAACATGAAGACATGGAGAATACAGAGCGAGCACATTTGATGTATTATAATATGGATTCACAAACGCGGCCCTTTAGCTACGCTGCCTACATGCCCTAATTGAGGCTGAATGTTTGGCAGGAAGCGAATGGGAAAAGGCGGGAAGGGGCCAGACGCTGAGCCAGTGAATACTTTAGGTGTTGTTTATTTGGCGGATACAAATTATATGAAATGAAATGGGGGGGAGGGGGAAAGGGAGAAGGAGAAGAAGGAGAAGGAGCAGGAGCAGAGGAAGAAGAAGAAGAAGAAGAGGGGGAGGGAGGAGGGGTGGGAGGAATACAATTTGTGCAAGGTGAGACAAAACAACCCCGAAGGAGCTTGTGAGAAAATGGCTTGTGTCAATTGAAAAAAAAAGGGGGGGGGGGGCAAGTCTCTGAGTCTGAAAACAGTTTTTCCAGCAGTGACTAAATTTGACATGTGAATTATTTTAAAGGTGCACTACGAAAGATTTGTATGGGTTCAAAGTTAGCCGCTTCTCTCCAGCTCGACCAGAGTGAGCAAAGAGAGAGAGAGAGAACAAAGCCATGAATCTGATAAATAATCCATCTTTCCTTCCTTCCTTCCTTCCTTCCTTCCTTCCTTCCTCCCCCCTTTCCTTCCTTCTTCCTTCCTCCCTTTCTTTCTTCTTTCCCCCTTTCCTTCCCTTCTTCCTTCCTTCCTTCTTTCCTCCTTTCCTTCTTTCCTCCTTTCCTTCCTTCCTTCCTTCCTCCCCCCTTTCCTTCCTTCTTCCTTCGTCCCTTCCTTCCTTCCTTCCTCCCTCCCTCCCTTTCTTTCTTCTCTCCCGTCCTTCCTTCCTTCTTCCTCCCTTGACTCGAGGATAACATGTGTGTGTGTGTGTGTGTGTGTGTGTGTGTGTATGTGTGTGTGTGGGGTATATACTCAAGGATTGTAAACATGCAGACGAGTGGCAACTATACATGAATATATTACATGTATGGGAAATGAAACAGATGGGAAGTGAGCCTCGCAGCAGGTGGTAGTTCACCTTGAATAAATAGACTGAAGGCTTCATATCGTACTTTCAGCTCTTTGCTATTATTACTAACCACCGAACACACCGAAGCCAAACAAGACCAAATGATCCTAAATCGAGGAAATGTATCAACTCTAACTGCCACTTTATGTTCATATATTACAAACTGTCATATTGATTTCCATATATTTAGACCAGGGGTGTCAAACATGCGGCCCGCGGGCCAGGACCGGCCAGTCGAGGGGTGCAATCCGGCCCACTTTCCTTCCTGTGTTCTTTTCCTTCCTTCCATCTGTCCTTCCTTCCTTCCTTTTATCCTTTCTTTGTTCCTTCCTTCCTTTCTTCCTTCCATCTGTCCTTCCTTAATTCCTTCCTTCCTTCCTTCCTTCCTTCCTCCCTTTCTTCCTTCTGTCCTTCCTTCCATCTGTCTTTCCTACCTTTCTTCCTTCTGTCCTTCCTTCCATCTGTCCTTCCTTCCTTCCTTTTATCCTTTCTTTGTTCCTTCCTTCCTTTCTTCCTTCCATCTGTCCTTCCTTAATTCCTTCCTTCCTCCCTCCCTTTCTTCCTTCTGTCCTTCCTTCCATCTGTCTTTCCTACCTTTCTTCCATCTGTCCTTCCTTAATTCCTTCCTTCCTTCCTCCCTTTCTTCCTTCTGTCCTTCCTTCCATCTGTCTTTCCTACCTTTCTTCCCTCCTTCCTTTTGCCTGTCTTTCCTTCCTTCCCTTCTTATTTCCTTCCTTCCATCTGTCCTTCCTTCCTCTCTGCCTCTCTTTCTCCCTCCGTCCTTCCTTTCTTCCTTCTGTCCTTCCTTCCCTTCTTATTTCCTTCCTTCCATCTGTCCTTCCTTCCTCTCTCCCTCTCTTTCTCCCTCCGTCCTTCCTTTCTTCCTTCTGTCCTTCCTTCCATCTGTCCTTCCTCCCTTTCTTCCTTCTGTCCTTCCTTCCATCTGTCCTTCCTACCTTTCTTCCCTCCTTTCTTTTGCCTGTCTTTCCTTCCTTCCCTTCTTATTTCCTTCCTTCCTTCCATCTTTTTAGTGATCCGGCCCACATGAGATCAAACGGGCCTGTATGTGGCCCTTGAATGAAAATGAGTTTGACACCTCTGATTTAGACTCTTATTCTCATGCCGCCTCTATAGACTTTTCCATTGTGTCCATTTGCTTCAGTCTCTTTCCCCTTTTTTTCCCCTCTGCTGCCTAAAAAAAATTCAATCACCAAAACGTGGCTGCAGCACAAGAATTTGATCCAATTTGAGGTTTTTATTGCTGCAGTAAAATAAAACCATTTTCTTTACAGTATCACACTAAAAATGTAGACTTGCCAATGCAGCAGGTGCTGAACAGTCTATAAAATATATTGCAGTAACACTGTCGCCTTTATTAGTTATGAGTCGGGTCATCCATGCAACCATTCATAGTTTATTACGTGTAAGTTTGAACCACACATTTGATTCATGGGTCATATTTTTATGCTTTGAAAAATAATAAAACTAATGCATGAAGTTTATTTATTGTAATACTGCATGGGTTATATATTCCATACCACGTTTTTTACTGTCTTCCTTGTCATGGGTGTATTATAAGAGCTGGATAGGGCGCCGATTTTCCCCCAGTGGTGACTTTTGGTATTGCAGCCAAAAAAAATCCCCCTGTATTTTCCCCATAGACCACCATTGTAAGTGTTGAGATGTCTGTAAAACTGTTGATAGGAGACCTAGAACTGCGGAAAAGCTCAATTATGACTCATTATATGTTATGATTTTCCCCAGTGGCGACTTTTGGTACTGCCTATATTCAATGAGCCGCAAACTGGGAAGATAGAGATCACAGGATCACACATTTGATTCATGGTTCATATTTTTATGCTTTGAAAAATAGTAAAACTAATGCATGCAGTTTATTTACTGTAATACTTCATGGGTTATATCCCATACCACGTTTTTTAGTGTCTTCCTTGCCATGGGTGTATTATAAGAGCTGGATAGGGTGCCAGTTCTTCCCCAGTGGTGACTTTTGGTATTGCAGCCAAAAAAATCCCCCTGTATTTTCCCCATAGACCACCATTGAAAATGTTCAGATGTCTGTAAAACTGTTGATAGGACACCTCGAACTGCAGACAAGCTCCATTATGACTCTTTATATGTTATGATTTTTCCCCAGTGGTGGGTTTTGGTATTGCAGCCAAAAAAAACCCCTGTATTTCCCCCCATAGACCACCATTGAAAATGTTCAGATGTCTGTAAAACTGTTAATAGGAGACCTCAAACTTCAAACAAGGTCAATTATGAATCTATGACGCCATCACAATGTAAAGTCTGTGGGCCAAGCAGTGGGAAACACTACTGCCTATATTCAATGAGCAGCAAACTGGGAAGATAGAAATCACAGGATCACACATCTGATTCATGGTTCATATTTTTATGCTTTGCAAAATAGTAAAACTAATGCATAAAGTTTATTTATTGTAATACTGCATGGGTTATATTCCATACCACGTTTTTTACTGTCTTCCTTGCCATGGGTGTATTATAAGAGCTGGATAGGGCGCCAATTTTCCCCCAGTGGTGACTTTTGGTATTGCAGCCAAAAATCCCCCTGTATTTTCCCCCATAGACCACCATTGAAAATGTTGAAATGTCTATTAAACTGTTAATAGGAGACCTCGAACTTCCTTCTTCCTCCCTTCCATCCATCCTTCCTTCCTCCTTTCCTTCCTCCTTTCCTTCCTTCTTCCTCCTTTCTTTCCTTCCTTCCTCTTTTCCTTCCTTCTTCCTCCTTTCTTTCCTCCTATATTCAATGAGCCGCAAACTGGGAAGATCCTTCATTCCTTCCTTCCTTCCTTCCTTCCTTCTTTCCTCTGTCCTTCTTTCCTTCCTTCCTCCCTTCCTTTCCTTTCCTCCCTTTCCTTCCTTCAAGCTACTGTCCTTCCTTCCTTCTTTCCTCTGTCCTTCCTTCCTTTCCTTCCTCCCTTCCATCCTTCCTTCTTCCTTTCCTTCATTCTTCCTCCCTTCCATCCTTGCTTCCTCCTTTCCTTCATTCTTCCTCCCTTCCATCCTCCCTTCCTTCTTTCCTTCCTTCCTTCTCCGCCCTTTCATCCATCCATCCATCCTTCCTTCCTTCCTTCCATCCTTCCAGCTTTCCTTCCTTCCTCCTTTCCTTCATTCTTCCTCCCTTCCTTCCTTGACTCGAGGACAACAGGAGGGTTAAGGTATAAATCACATTAATCTCAATATTTCATGAGGTTCTTTGGGTTCTTGTGTTGAATTTAAACTTATTTGCTGCTCCAAATGTTAGCAAAAGTGTATTTTTAGCTCAAAAGTATGTACGAGGGGTTTGAGCCAAAAAGCTACTGTGATGTTATCCAATTAACTTGATGGATTTGCTCACACATAGCTCCTCAAACCTTTTGCCAATTATGAATTAAAGACTATTGTTTTTCATGGAAGTTGGCAGATGGTAGCTGTCCTAAATATGTATGTGGCGAGCTTCTTAGTATCAGTGTTATAACGATAGATAACGGGCTAACAACATAATCCAGTTTGAGACGGTGACTCTTCACAGTCATAGAAGTGATTGATAGATGAATGTAGTTTAACCCTCGTGTCGTCCTCCTGGGTCAAATTGACCGTGTCTCTTTCCTTCTTTCCTTCCTTCTTCTCACTTTCTTTCATTTTTACTTCCTTCTTCCCTCCTCCCATCTTTTTTTGCTCCCTCCTCATTCCATCCTTCCTTCCTTCCTTGCTTCCTTTCTTCCTCCCTCCTTTCCTTCCTTCCTTCCTTCCTTTCTTTCTTCCTCTTTTCGTCCTTACTCCTTTCCTTCCTTCCTTTCCTTCCTTCCTTCCTTCTCTCCTAAATTCCTTCCTCTTTTTGTCCTTACACCTTTCCTTTCTTTCCTTCCTTCCTTCCTTCCTTCCTTCCCTCCCTCCTTACTTCTTTCCCTCCGTCCTCCTTTCCTCCTTCCCTCCCTCCTTACTCCTTTCCTTTCCTTCCTTCATTCCTTCCTACCTTCCTTCCTTCCTTCCTTCCTCTTTTCCTCCCCTCTTTCTTTACTCCCTCCTCCTTCCATCCTTCCTTCCTTCCTTCCTTCCTCCCTTCCTTCCTCCCTCCCTTCCTTCTCTCCTAAATTCCTTCCATTTTTTGTCCTTACACCTTTCCTTTCTTTCCTTCATTCCTTCCTTCCTCCTTTCCTCCTTCCCTCCCTCCCTCTTTACTCCTTTCCTTTCCTTCCTTCCTTTTTTCCTCCTTACTCATTTCCTTCCTTCCTTCCTTCCTTCCTTCCTTCCTTCCTTCCTCCTTCTGTCCTTCCTTGATCAGGAGGGTTAAAAGGAGAATTCATGGAGAAACTTTTTACAGTTGTCTTCTCCACTTTACTCACCAGTTTAATAACATTAAAGAAATCCATTTAACAGAAGCAGCGATTGCACACGAGCATAAAGAGATCCTCAAATTAAATAAGCAATGAATGGTTTTTATTAAAGATGTCTCTGAGTTAGTCACCGAATCAATTTCTCTACTTTTAGCTTTTTTTAATATCTTTAAATATGTGATCTGGGGCCGACCGACTCTCCCCTGGATGAAATTACAAAAAAAGGACCCATAATTTTTATCATGCTAATACGGGCAGATACAAGGATCAAAGCACCTGTTAAAAGGGACCAGAGTACAGAAAATGACATTTACTCTGTTAATATGTCCTAAAGTGGGACCCCAGACCCTTGTTTGTAGTCCCATGCCCATTTCAAATTGTCATATTGTAATAAAGATGCAAATTCCTGGACTGTCTTATAGTATTATTGTCATACTGCAACATATGTAGGCCTATATATTTATCTCTTCTTCTTTTATTAGAAAACATATGTACAGATACAATAGATACTACCTTTAAGGCCCATTTATGCTCAACGTTAAATACGGATACGGATACGGACGGAGCCTTCTGTCCATGCTCTGCGTTCATTTTGTCCGTATTTCTGCACGTTTCCATAAAGCTTACGGATACGGACCAAACGGAGCAGTACCACCGGAAACCATGGGGGGGCAGTGTTGCTGTCACTACTCGATACGTAGCTCTAATGAGACACGAAGAAGAAATAACAATGGAGGAACTTTCTGAGGAAAGGTTTTAAGAGTTGGTTAGAAACTTTAAACATATCGTTTTTGTCTTTCAGTCCTTCCCTCCTTCTCTCTTTCTTTCCTCCCTCCTTTCCTTCCTCACTACTTTCCTCCCTCCTTCCCTCCTTTCCTTAATTCCCTCTCCTTCTCTCTTTCTTTCCTCCCTCCTTTCTTCTTTCCTCTCTCCTTTCCTTCCCTCCTTCTCTCTTTTTTTCCTCCCTCCTTTCCTTCCTCACTACTTTCCTTCCTCCTTCCCTCCTTTCCTTAATTCCCTCTCCTTCTCTCTTTCTTTCCTCCCTCCTTTCTTCTTTCCTCTCTCCTTTCCTTCCCTCCTTCTCTCTTTCTTTCCTCCGTCCTTTCCTTCCTCCCTACTTCCTTCCTTCCTTTCATAAACGTTTGACTCTGTGCTGCCCCCTGGTGGATGTATTGGTTAACATCCATGCCAACGTAAAGGACGCATGGAAGTATGTGAGCAGTGACGGAAACATCATTTGAAAAGGACGGATACATTTTCATACGTACGTTGAGCATAAATGAGCCTTTATAATTAGAGCTTATACCAAATTTTGAACCACATTATTAGTATTTTGCATTCATGTTCTGGTTTTGGTTTAACGCTGATAATACATTCACAATCATCGTTATGTTATCTAAGCCATAATTATTTCTATTCATTTATTGAAAGTGACGGATGCGACATTTGAATGGTGGGTTTCAAACTAACTATTAAAGACCTTTTATGTACAAAAATGTATACCAACTGCAAAAAAATGACAATAATAATAATATTTTTGAATTATTTCCATTTTTGTACACTCAGTCATAAAATTTCAGACTTAAATAATGTAATTGATGGTGTTTGTATTGCTTTCAAATGTGAAAATGGGTCAAATTCGGCCCGAGCAGTATGTAAAGGTTAAGTACAAAGTAGAAAAATGAAAATAAAGTAAAATTAATGATTCTCTATTTCAATTTTATAAACAAAAGACCATCAAAACTATAAAAAATTACCATCTGAAGTTTCTCAAATATCTAATTTCTTTCAAAAATTCAACTTATTTCATGCCTTTAAACATTTATGCATCATCATTTATCCTATATGTGCTCAACCAGTCAGTCAATTATGCTGTTTTAAACAACAAACACAGATATGAGTCATCCTATCCACACACACACACACACACACACACACACACACACACACACATCGGTGCTGGATGATTAATCCAGAGAGTGTGTGGACTATTAAAGAGATATTATGATACTCAAATTCAGAGATGGATTTGCTAAGAGAGAGAAAATGTACTCTGGCAGATAATGGAAGTGGATCTCAAATGAAAGCCCTTTAATCAGAGACAGTGTAGGTGAGAGCGGATCACATTTTAAGAGCTTTTTAAATGGAAGGTGCACAACGCTTGGCGAGCATGATGACTAATTTTTAATTAACACCGGATTGCTAACCAGCAGAGTGGAATGCATTAGACATTGATTGCTGCATTAGCTCGGAGTTGGGATTGGATTTGATGCCGTCGTCACCACAGGCTTCACATTTAAATCACATTGAAGAAGAAAGCATGGGGAGGATCTGCTGGATAGATAGATGGATTTTTAAAAAAAAAAAAAGGCTTTAACCCTCCTGTTGTCCTCATATCAAGGAAGGACAGAAGGAAGGACAGGAGGAAGGAAGGAAATGAGTAAGAAGGAAAAGAGGAAGGAAGGAAATGAGTAAGAAGGAAAAGAGGAAGGAAGTAAGGAAGGAAGGAAGGAAGGAAAGGAAAGGAGTAAGGAGGGAGGGAAAGAGGAAAGGTGTAAGGACAAAAAGAGGAAGGAATTTTAGGAGAGAAGGAAGGGAGGAAGGAAGGAATGAAGGAAGGAAGGAAGGAAGGAAAGGAGTAAGGACAAAAAGAGGAAGAAAGAAAGGAAGGAAGGAAGGAAAGGAGGGAGGGAGGGAGGAAGGAAGGAAGGAAGGAAGGATGGAAGGAGGAGGGAGCAAATAAAGAGGGAAGAAGGAAGGAAAGAAGGAAAGAGACGGGGTCAATTTGACCCGGGAGGACGACACGAGGGTTAAAGAGCTTTGAAAATTTGTCCCTGTGAATTCAAATGAAGAAGGAAAAAAAAAGGAGACAGACTTCACAATGTGTATAATAGTCTGTTAGTTCAATGATAAAGGACAGGAGGAAGGAAGGGAGGAGGAAGGAAGGAAGGAAAGAGAGAAGAAAGGGTGGAAGGAATGAGGAAAGAAGGAAGAAAGGGTGGAAGGAATGAGGAAAGAAGGAAGAAAGAAAAGGAGGGATGGAGGAAAATAGGAAGGGAGGAAGGAGAGAAGGAAGAGAGTAAGGAGGGATCGAGGAAGGAAGGGAGTAAAGAGGAATGGAGGAAAAGAGGAAGGAGAGAAGGAAGGAAGAAAGGAAAGGAGGGATGGAGGAAAATAGGAAGGGAGGAAGGAGAGAAGGAAGGGAGAAAGGAAGGAAGGAAGGAAAGGAGTAAGCAGGGAGGGAAGAAAAGAGGAATGAAGTAAGGAGAGAAGGAAAGGTGGAAGTTAAGGAGAAAGGAAGGAAAGAAGGAGGAGGGAGCAAAGAAAGAGGGAAGAAGGGGAAGAATGAAGGAAAAATTAAAGAAAGAGGGAGGAAGGGCAGAACAGTCAAAAGAGAGACGGGGTCAATTTGACCCAGGAGGACGACAGGAGGGTTAAATGGACTTTTTTAGAAGAGTTTCTGCACTTGAAGGTAAAAATTGAGAGCTTCATTCAAAAGGTAAGTAGGTAAAGTAAGGAGGACAAGAGGAAGGAAGAAAGGAAAGGAAAGGAGTAAGGAGGGAGGGAAAGAGGAAAGGAGGAAGGAAGGAAAGGAGGAAGGAGGGAGGGAAGGAAGGAAGGAAAGGACGAAGGAAGGAAGGAAGGAAGGAAGGAAGGGAGGAAGGAAGGAAGGGAGGAAAGAAGGAAAGGTGTAAGGACAAAAAGAGGAAGGAATTTAGGAGAGAAGGAAGGGAGGAAGGAAGGGAGAAAGGAAGGAAAGGAGTAAGGACGAAAAGAGGAAGAAAGAAAGAAAGGAAGGAAGGAAAGGAGGGAGGGAGGAAGGAAGGAAGCAAGGAAGGAAGGAAGGATGGAAGGAGGAGGGGGCAAAGACAGAAGGGAGGATGAAAGAATTGAAATGATTCTGGTTTCTACCCAGTGGCTGTATTTTATTTTTGACACAATATCATAATCCTCAATCATTCAATAGCTTGGAAAACATCCTTTCGCAAAATATCGAGAATGACAGCGAGTCTTCATCTTTAACCACAAAAAATAAAACAACACACGAATCAAGAGTAGAAAGGAATGAAAAATAAAAGGCTGCCATCCCCTTTTTTGTGCAATTCCAAACACTGTCAATCAGAAAGTTTTAGTTAAAGTTAAAAGTTTTTTCTCAAAGCGAAGAGTTGCTTTATAGGAAGGAGAAATATTCTGATTGTTTGCGCTTCACTGGTTACAGCATCCTAAATTATCCCTCATGCTGGTTTTTGTACGTTTCCTTACGTTACTCCAACAGACAACGCTATTTTAAATATTGATTTTTCTCGGCTGTTCAGTCTTTGTGCTGTTTGTTTTACAGCTTTATTGTGTGATGGTAAGATAATGGAGTTTTTAGTAGGAGTGGATATTTGCCACTTTTACAATCTTTTTAGTATCAAATTCACTCTTTGTGCTTCCTTGGACCATTTTATGGAAACTTCCCATTAGTCCAAACAGCCTGTTATCCAGAACACAATTAACCCCACTGCTCCAAAAATACTGAGTCTGATGTGCAAACATGAAGATATAATTAACAAAATGATTGTTTTTCGGTGCATATTAATCCCAACTCTAACCTTGTGGTTTTGTTACAATGGGCCTTCAGATACATGTTTGGAAGTTTAGTAACAAAAAGACGGACTTTGGCTCTAAAAAAACACTGTAACATTGAAAGATATTTACTTGATTAGCATAAACCCACCCATGCTGCTGTAGCGGTATAAATACATTCAGTGCACACTACTACTAGGCCTACTACTACAGTCTACAGTTAGCCAGTTAGCTGAGTTAGCTGCCGAGCTAGCAGCTAAGTTAGCTGCAGAGTTAGCCGCTGTGCTAGCCGCTGAGCTAGCAGCTGAGTTAGCAGCAGAAAGCTCTCAGAAGTAGCATCCATGATGTTTCGGGAAGAGGTGGTGACTTTGATTGACAGGTGACACTTGGTAGGGGGCGGGGTTTCAGTGTTTGGTAGTAGAGAAAGAGTTTTACACAACTTTGAAGCCTAATTTCATATATTTGGTGATTTTTTTAATAATTCAAATTTGGCAGGGTGGTTAACAACACACTTTTGTGTGGTATGTCAAACTCAGAACACATATTTATTCTTACTTTACACAGACTTTAACATAATTAGTTCTCAGAAACATTGGACAACCATGCTTTAAATTCTTTACTTTGGATATAACCTATAGTTTCATATCTAATCATGTAAAAGCACCCATATTGGTCGAGTTCATTATCTTACCCTCTGGAAGTCACACTGGGGGTTGGGGCAGTGGGTGGGCCTGCAGATGGCCACGTCGCTGTAGCAGGTACACTCCTGACACGACTGCGGGCTCCATGATGTGTTGTTCTGTCAACACAAAGAAGAAGAAAAAAAACAGACATGAAACATTACTGAGGTGCTCACTTGATTCATCGCTGCTGAAAATAGATACATGAATAAAATCACCCTCTAATGCTCATTATCATACGCTAACACACAGCCTACGCATCATCTTTACGTTGACAACTGGCAAATGATAGTAACCATACGTTGGACTCTTGCTGCATATTAATGTATATATGCATAAAGACACCTGGATGAAAGACTGTCAGGAAAGATGATTCCTGTTAATATGTAGTGACAAGCAGCCTCAGTCTTCAACATTCATATAAAAATAAATGCTGTAAATTTTTCTCCTCGGATTAAACAAATGCAAGAGTGTACAGTTAAAGATATGGAAGAGATGCATCAAATAGAAAAAGAAAACTCAATACAAGAAACAATGGATTATGGGTCAGTGATAAATAAGGGATGGGAAGATGAGCAAATCAAAAATATCTTTAAAAATAGTTTTAAAAGCAGCATCAGGTTTGTTAAAATGTACATTTAGTATTTTTGTTGGTTTTATATAATTTGAAATGACATTTGCACCATTTTTTTAACCAACAGTAAGACTGAATGCTCCTGAAAATGTCAAATGGTGTAACCACAAAAGAATGATAATTATTAAACATTTTATCACCTACAGTGTATTTAAGTGGATTTATACTAATAATGTAAATGTTTCCTGGTCTCCATGGTTACCCAGATTAAATGTAATATTTAGAACAATAGTATTCCATTAGCTTTATTTAATATAAAAGTTATAATGTAAGATCATGCCAAACTAGTTGATATGGTGTTTTATTGACTATTTACTGTTTTTAAGCAAGTTGAATTATTTGGTACAAAGTTTTTATGGTTACACCACTTAGACATTTTTACCATAATCCTCTAATATATTGTTCTTCCTTCCTTCCTTCCTTTCTTTATTCCTTCCTTCCTTCCTCCCTCCCTGCCTCCCTTCCTTCCTTCCTTTCTTCCGTCCTTCCTTCCTTCCTTCTGTCCTTCCTTCCTTCCTTCCTTCCTTCCTTCCTTCATTCCTTCTGTCCTTCCTTCCTTCCTTCCTTCCTTCCTTCCTTCTGTCATTCCCTCCTTCCTCCCTTCCTTCCAAAGTTTTTATGGTTACACCACTTAGACATTTTTACCATAATCCTCTAATATATTCTTCTTCCTTCCTTCCTTTCTTTATTCCTTCCTTTCTCCCTCCCTCCCTCCCACCCTTCCTTCATTTCTCCCTTCCTTCATTCCTTCTGTCCTTCCTTCCTTCCTTTATTCCTTCCTTCATTCCTTCTGTCCTTCCTTCCTCTCTTCCTTCCATCATTCCTTCCTTCCTTCCTTCCTTCCAAAGTTTTTATGGTTACACCACTTAGACATTTTTACCATAGTCCTCTAATATATTCTCTCTAAATGGATTAAAAGCAGAAATTTGATGCTGAGTCCACAAAAAAAGGATGTGTGCAAGTTATTCATACGTTTATTTTCACATTTAAACCCTTTAAATTTAAACTAAACCACATGATGGACACTAATAAAACCCAAACGTCATTGACCCTTATATCAATTGGTGTCATCATCTTGAGAGTTGAACTCTTTCCAGTTTTACTGCTGTAGTTTACAAAACGTGAGCTCCAGCATAAGAAAACCATTTCACACTTTGAACTATCTATGAGCTATAACCACACTATTATCATCCTCTATGTTTAAGGCTGTAAAACACTGAAGGATGTCTGCTGCAAGTGGAGTGAGACGGCTTCAGTGTTGATTAAAAGCCTTGAGCAAGCACGGCCAACGAGACAATGAAATAAGGCCAAAAGATAGATGGATTTTTAAAAAAAGGCTTTAACCCTCCTGTTGTCCTCAGATCAAGGAAGGACAGGAGGAAGGAAGGAAATGAGTAAGGAGGAAAAGAGGAAGGAAGGAAATGAGTAAGGAGGAAAAGAGGAAGGAAGGAAGGAAGGAAGGAAAGGAGTAAGGAGGGAGGGAAAGAGGAAAGGAAGAAGGAAGGAAAGGAGTAGGAGGGAGGGAAGGGAGGGAAGGGAGGGAAGGGAGGGAAGGGAGGGAAGGAAGGAAGGAAAGGAGGAAGGAAGGAAGGAAGGAAGGAAGGAAAGAAAGGAAAGGTGCAAGGACAAAAAGAGGAAGGAATTTAGGAGAGAAGGAAGGAAGGAAGGAAGGAAGGAAGGAAGGAAGGAAGGAAGGAAGGAAAGGAGTAAGGACAAAAAGAGGAAGAAATAAAGGAAGGAAGGAAGGAAAGGAGGGAGGGAGCAAAGAAAGAGGGAAGAATGAAGGAAAAATTAAAGAAAGAGGGAGGAAGGGCAGAACAGTCAAAAGAGGGACGGGGTCAATTTGACCCAGGAGGATGACAGGAGGGTTAAATGGACTTTTTTAGAAGAGTTTCTGCACTTCAAGGTGAAACTAAGAGCTTCATTCACAAGGAAGTGAGACGGCTTCAGTGTTGATTAAAAGCCTTGAGCAAGCACGGCCAACGAGACAATGAAATAAGGCCAAAAGAAAAGAAAAAAATAGGGGGAAAAAAGGCAGAAATGCTGCTGCTAGTTGGCTTCACCCTTTAGCATGCCAGCTATTTGTCAATAGCTCATAACGCCGAGCTGACAATGTCTTATAGCTAGCTTAAAGCCAAAACTAAATCAATATTCCAGCAGCCTGCATATGCTCAGCTACGTATATCATTTTACAGTCCATAAATCGGATTTAGCCGCATGATTAATAATCCTCTCATGACGGGAATATCCACGGGCAGCTGCTGTGCTCATGGACTGGTCACTTTGTAATGGTTGGTGACTGTCACATGTGTGGAGGATTTGCTCCATTACCAAAGCGGATATCTTAACCCTCCTGTTGTGCTCAGGTCAAGGAAGGAAGGAAGGAAGGAAAGAGGAAGGAACAAAAGAAGGGAGGAAAGAGGAAGGGAGGAAAGAGGAAGGGAGGAAAGGAGGGAGGAAGGACGGAAGGAAGGAAATGAGGAAGGAAATGAGGAAGGGAGGAAGGAAGGAAGAGAAGAAGGAAGGAAGGAAGTAATGAAGGAAGGAAGGAAGGAGGAAAAGAGGAAGGAAGTAAGGAGAGGAAAGAAGGAATGAGGAAGGAAAGAAGGAAGGGAGGAGAGAGGAAGTAATGAAGGAAGGAAGGAAATGAGGAAAGAAGTAAGGAGAGGAGGAAAGAGGAAGGAAGGAAGTGGGGAAAGAAAGAAACAAGGAATGAACAAAGGAAGGGAGGAAAGAGGAAGGAAGGAAGTAGGGAAAGAAGGAAATGAGGAAGGAACGAAGGAAGGGGGGAAAGAGGAAGGAAGGAAGGAGGGGAAAGAAGGAAGGAAGGAGGAAAAGAGGAAGGAAGTAAGGAGATAAGGAAGGAAGTGAGGAACAGTCAAAAGAGATGGGGTCAATTTGACACGGGAGCACAACAGGAGGATTAATGGCCGGGAAACCTGAGCCTCAGGTAACAACCAGACACCTAAATTACCCCTTATATGCCGACACAGGAAGGTATAAGAGGATGCACGGCAGTCGGTCTTGCAGAAATCCTTTTTTTTTTTTATCCTCCTGGCTGGCTGTAGTGTATCATCACGTTGCCTTGATGTGCATGGCTCAACTTGCTATTTGTGCATGTGTAAAAACTCCTACACCAGGGGAGTCAAAGTCAGCTTCATTCAAGGGCCACATACAGACCAATTTGATCTCATGTGGGCCGGATCATTAAAAAGAAGGAAGGAAATAAGGAAATAAGAAGGGAAGGAAGGAAAGACAGACAAAAGGAAGGAGGGAAGAAAGGTAGGAAAGAGAGATAGTGAAGGACGGACGGACAGACAGAAGGAAGGAAGCGAGAAAGGACAGATGGAAGGGAAGGACAGAAGGAAGGAAGGAAGGAAGGACAGATGGAAGGAAGGATAAAGGGAAGAATGGAAGGAAGGACAGAAGGAAGAATGGGAGGAAGGACAGAAGGAAGAATGGAAGGAAGGACAGATGGAAGGAAGGACAGAAGGAAGAAAGGAAGGAAGGACAGAAGGAAGAAAGGAAGGAAGGACAGATGGAAGGAAGGACAGAAGGAAGAATGGAAGGAAGGAAGGAAGGACAGATGGAAGGAAGGACAGAAGGAAGAAAGGAAGGAAGGACAGATAGAAGGAAGGACATAAGGAAGAAAGGAAGGAAAGACAGATGGAAGGAAGGACAGAAGGAAGAATGGAAGGAAGGAAGGAAAGAAGGAAGGACAGATGGAAGGAAGGACAGAAGGAAGAAAGGAAGGAAAGAACGAAGAAAGGAAACATGGAAGGTAGGAAGGACAGATGGAAGAAAGAAAGGAAGGAAGGATAGATGGAAGGAAGGAAAAGAACACTGGATGGCAAATGGGCCAGATCGCACCCCTCGGCGGGCCGTATCTGGCCCGCGGGCCGTATGTTTAACACCCCTGCCTTACACTAACCCCTGCACATTGTCTACTGGTGCACAGCCAATGCCGACAATCTCTCTGGAGTCGTGTCAAACCATTACTTTTAATTTTGGGTGAAAAGAGAGAGCCAAACATAACCACTCCATCTTGGTAAGTGAGTTAAAGTGCAGAGGAAAGTCACGCAGTAAAATGTGGGGAGTGGGCTATAGGTCATGTTGAAAGACACAAACAGAGACCGCAGAGAATGAAAATTTAATTAAGGGAACGCAGCCAGCGGAGGGGAGGGATGGTGGGGGGCAATGCTCCTGGAGAGAACATGAGAGTTGATATGTTCTCCGTAGAGTGGGATGAGCTATTTATACGCATATGTACACGTGTTTAATTGCAAGTTTGCAGGCGTGTGAGTCGCTGCACAGCTGTGGCCAGATGTGTAACATGATTTATGTAAGGGCAAATGTTTCATGGGCAATCTCTGCATACGGCGTTAATGTTTCAGCTGAGGGAGGAGCGGGAGGAGCGGGAGGAGAGAGGGAGGAGAGGGAGGGGAGAGGAGGGAGGAGAGGGAGGGGGAGCGACCTTTAGAGTTAATGGTGATGCTGGTTTCTACTGAGAGATGCAGTTTATCCATCTAACACAGACAAACATGAGCTAAGATACTGGATATGATCATAAGTATTGATGCTGTCAAATTACACCAAATGACGGACAAATAGAAGAAGCAGAAGATGCATTTTAATATAACATCCCAGCCTGTATGTCCATGTGGGCCTCATAAGGGTTAAATTTGGGCTACAAATATGGGTCCTAAGTGGGTTTTGTGCACAGTTTCCATGGTGATCCCACTTGTGTTTGCCCATATGAGCTTCAAGTGGGTTCTGACTGGGTTTCAGGTGAGGCCCAACTGGGTGAGACACATGTATGTTTGCCCATATGGGGTCTAATAGCATTTTTCCACTTTTCATTCTAGCACTAGTCGGCTCGACTCGACTCGACTTCGGTACCAGGAACTACCTTTCCCATTACTTCATAGTTCCTCCTCAACATGGGCTGGGTCGTCATAGCAACACAAACACATAAACAATGGAGGACATGGAGGCGATGGTGTACTTGCTGCTCGGCCTGTGGCTTTTTGTCACAAAGAAAGCAAGAGAAGAGAAACTGAATCGCTGTAACGCTGTTGCTGGTTTACCAATCACTGGCCGGCAGACTGTCCCATTTTAGTATTGGCTCGGCTCCCTTGGAGCCTCGGCAGAGCAGGTACTAAAAAAGTACCAGGTACCAAATACTATCCCTAGTGGAAAAGCAAAACTAAATGAGTAGAGTCGAGTCAAGCCGAGTAGTGAAAAAGCACCATAAGTGGGATCAAAATGGACTTTTAAATTGGGCCCATTTAACCAGCCCACATGCACTTCACATATGGGGCCCATACAATTTACCCTGTTTATGCCCATGCCCATTTAACCCACTTACATCCGTTATGGAGCTCATACAGTCAGCCCATGTTACTGAAACCATGTGGGACCTGCAAAATCTGCCCACTTCAAGCCCACTCAGTACCCACATAGCCCCTGCATTCAATCCATGCGGGGAGGAAAAGGCTTATAATGCATTTTCAACACTTCACTGAAGCGATGCAATGTTTTCAAAGGGTGACATTTAATAATCCAAGACCCCGTATCTTATTTTTTATACCAGTATAATTACAAAATGACAAAACAAATTCAATAATGAGTTTATGGAGATAAAACACAAGGCTGCAAGAAAAAAAAAAAGAAGCTTTGAGCCTTTAAATTCCCCCAATTACATTGTGCTCCCATATTTCCTGTTTCCTAATAACAGCCTGATCTCCATGTGGACTTATTGAGATGCTTCACCAAATATTTTGACATGATGATCTCGCACTTTTCAAACAAAGCAATCAGTGTCAAAACCGCTACGTGTGTAACTTTGTCTAATTTGACATTTCAATCAGGTTTATAGATTGCTGGACGCTTCTTGTCTTGTTTTTTTAGATCTGTATGTAAATGAATGAGACGGGGGGCCGACCACAGAGTCAACTAATCAATGAAGAGGAGGATGGTGAAATAATGCTTTTATCATCATAATGAACTCCCCCGGTTTAATTTGAGGTTTCTGCAGAACTGTAGATCATAGAAAGCAAACATTAGGAGGAATAAAGTCGGCTTATAATAGATGTTAAAACTGGATACATTTAAAAAGCCTCTTTAAAAGGTGCATCAACCTAAATGAGAGATGTTGGTAGATGAGATGAAAATGTTTCGACTTGAGTTAAAGAAAGCTCAGAAGGACTCACAGTGAAGGTGCAGAGGACTTATAGAGAGGATGACTACTATCCCTAAATTTACATAACATTTGTGACCAATAAGGACAGACTTTTATAACCTTTATATACTGTTCAGAGTCAAATTTGACCTAGTTTTACATCTGAGAGCTGAATAATTATTCCATTAGCTTGACATTTGATGGCCCAAAACATACAAAAAAAGGAATATTTCAACTTTTAAAACATTTTTGTAGCGTACTAAACCCATATTTAGTAGGGGTGGGGGAAAAAATCGATACAGCAGAGTATCGCGATATTTTGCGTGGCAATATTATCAATACACAGATTCCAAGTATTGATTTTTATTATATAAATTGCAAATGAATATGTAAGTTGTGTAAATGTGTAAGTTTTTGGTACTAGAATAATAAAACCAGTTGCTTTTTCAGTTTGTTTTCTGGTGAGGTACGCAGAGGTGACAGAAGAAATAGAAATAAATTAAACTATTTCTGCTCTCTGAAAGTTTTATTAATGATTAACCCTCCTGTTGTCCTCCAGTCAAGGAAGGAAGTGAGGAAGAAGGAAGGAAGGAAGGAAGGAATAAGGAAGAAGGAGGGAGGGAGGGGGGGGAGGGAAGAAGGAAGAAGGAAAGAAGGAACAGTCAAAACAGACGGGGTCAATTTGACCCGGGAGGACGACAGGAAGGTTAACCATGTTTATCTGTGACTGTGAGGAGACACTGTGACGGGTCAGAGTGTGAACAAAAATATAAAAAAGTAAGAAAACAAAACTTTTATGTCAAGGTTTTCATTTTGCTTTTTCTATCTGTGCATTTCTTTAAAAAAAAAAAAAAAAAACGTCCAAACAAGATGTACCAATTCAAAAAAAAAAAAAAAAAGCAATCCAAGCAAAAGCACCAAACTAGATTCACCGCGACAGGAAATGAGGGAGGAAGGATGGAGGAAAGAAGGAAGGAAGGTAGGAGGGAGGCAGGAAGAAAAAGAGGAAGGGAGGAAGAAAGGAAAGAAGGACAGAGGAAAGAAGGAAGGAAGGAAGGAGGGAAGGAAAGAAGGAGGGAAGGAGGAAGGAAGAAGGAAGGAAATGAGGGAGGAAGGATGGAGGAAAGAAGGAAGGAAGGGAGGTAGGAGGGAGGAAAGGAGGAAGAAGGGAGGAAGGAAGGGAGGAAGAAGGAAGGACAGAAGAAATAAGGAAGGAAGGACGGGAAGAAGAAGGAAGGAAAGGAGGAAGAAGGAAGGATGGAGGAAACAAGGAAGGAGAAAGAAAAAGAGGAAGGGAGGAAGGAAGGAAAGAAGGACAGAGGAAAGAAGGGAGGAAGGAAGGAAGGAAGGAAGGATGTGATGGATATGTGAGGGTTAACAAAAATGTAAGAAAGTGAGAAAACAAAACTTTTATGTCAAGGTTTTCATTTTGCTTTTTCTATCTGTGCATTTCTTTAAAAAAAAACAAAAACATCCAAACAAGATGTACCAATTCAAAAAAAAAAAAAAAAAAAAAAAAGCAATCCAAGCAAAGATTCACCGCGACAGGCACTCAGAATTGCACCTCTCCTCCTCCGTCGCATCCGAGCTATTAGGAGGAGCGAGCGTCTCTCAGGTAATACGTTCTGACTGCAAAGAGCAATTCATACGGAGGAGTGAGATCAGTTTGTCACACTGAATATCACATTTCTCTGTCTCTCTCTCACAGACGCATCCCCGCCGGCCTCCTCTCAACTGTGAGCATCTTCCATACGGTTACTACGGTTACTGTAAAAAAAAAAAAAAGCACAGGGGACGAGCACAGCGATGACAATTTGTTATCTATCTGATGGTTTCTAGAAGTTTCCTCGTGATGGGGGGGGGGGGGGGGGGGGGGGGGGGGGTTCAAAGCTAAAGTTATACATGGAGAATCCTTCTGATTGGACCAGATCTTCAGGCTGTTCAGTGACTCTGCTTCATGTGAAAGAAGGAATAATGATTTTAGAAAGATATTAAAGAAAAGAGTACATGCATATAGTATGAAACAGATATTGAATTGCAGGAGAAAGTAAAGTAAAGGTGCTAGAGTCAAGAGTTAAAGATGAATTTGTACATCAAGAATGCGACTTTATGACATTTTTATGACTCTTTTTGACTGTTCCTTCTTTGTTTCCTTCTTTCCTTCCTTCCTTCCTTCCTCTTTCCCTTCCTTCCTCCCTCCCTCCTACTTTCCTTCCTTCTTTCCTTTCCTTTCTTTCCTCTCTTCCATCCTTCCTTCCTTTCTTCTTCCCTCTCATCCTTCATTTTTCCCTCCCTTCCTTCCTTCCTTCCTTCCTTCCTCCCTTCCTTCTTCCCTCTCATCCTTCTTCCCTCTCTCCCTCCCTCCCTTCCTTCCTTCCTTCCTTCCTCCTCCCTTCCTTCCTTGACCTCGAGGACAACAGGAGGGTTAATTTAACCTTCCTTGTTGTTTTCTCATCAACTTTTGTCCTCCGGGTCAATTTTGACAAAGCATAAAGTATAAATCACATCAATTCTATGTTAGACCTAACCCTAACCCTTTACACTTATTTTTGGAAATGGTCGATAGGTCTCATTTAAATGATAGTATACCTCATTTTTGAGTAAAAAAAAGCAGAAATTATGAATTATTTCAGAAATATGTTGATGGATTACCACAAATTGGCGTCTGTAGGCTACAGTTTTGAGAATATAATCAAATCATAAAGTACAAATTATCACCTAATCCAATGAAAGTGATGATTATACTTGCTGAGAATGTAATATGGAAACATGCTCATATGATTTAAATCCATATTTCTGATATAGAAACATAAATAAAACAGGTCAAATTTAACTGAAGGTGTCTAAACGAGAACTTCTGCCCGTTTTCCTCCTGATAACCAGACTCTAGACTTTAAATGGATATAATAGCAACACATTTAATCAGAAAGAAGTCTAAAAATAATATTAAATTATGGCCCAAAGCTTTGAAATGCCTGCATGTGTCTGTGTGCGTGCGTCACTGCATATCTCTGTGCATGTCTGTGGGGCAGAGGGAGTGTCAGCCGATATTAATAATCCGTCTGTGTATATTTACTGTTTGTAAAACAAGAACATGATGTGGAATATTTAGACCGCTTTGACTTAAATTGGGTAAGGAGGTTAAGCGGGTTAATAATAAGTCTCTATGTGTGCATGCAGGGAACGCCTCAGGAATAAAGTTTCCTGTTATGGGCTCTGCAGGCTGCCATTCATGTCAGCGGCTCTTTCTTAGTGGAGCCGTGTAAAATTAGCACTGAAGCTAACGGTATATAGAAGACTTTGGCTCGGGCCTCGGCTTGGATTGCTGAGTCCATTACAGCCCTGGTCTCTGGGGGATCAGGGAGGTTGCACTCAATTCCAAATCCTTGTCCTGTTTGTCTCTTGAATAGACTGCGAGCAGAATGGGATTGACCCCGAGTTCGCTGTTAACACGGACCTCTGAAAGTGGCCAGGTCAGACGAACCCCCCCCCCTCTCCTTTTCACCCCCTCGCCCCACAAATCCTCCCTGCTCTGATGAATCTGAGCCAGAGGAGCAACACAGCAGACAGCAGCAGGAGCGGTGCTTGCTATCAGATTGTCTTCTACAGGTATCCACACCTGGGACTCACTCATTTAATGT
>NC_070586.1:6692272-6702117 GCF_027409825.1 Scomber japonicus | reverse complement strand
GAAGATGGAGGGGGGAAGAAAACTAAATAAACATAACATATCCAGTCGTACTGGAAAGAGGGAGGGAGGGAGGGAAGGAAGGAAGGAAGGAAGGAAGGAAGGAAAGAAAGATGGAATCAAGGAAGGAAGGAAGGACAGATGAAGGAAGGAAAGATGGAGGGGAAGGAAGGCAAGATGAGAGGAAGGAAGGAAAGGGGAGGATGGATGGATGGAGGTAAGGAAGGAAGGAAGGAATGAAGGAAGGAAGGAAGGAAGGAAAGATGGAGGGGAAGGAAGGAAGGAAAGATGGAGGGGAAGAAAAGAAAGAAGGAAGGAAGGACAGATGGAGAGAAGGAAGGAAAAAGGAGGGGACGGAAGGAAGGAAGGACAGATGGAAGGAAGGAAAGACGGGAGGAAGGAAGGAAGCAAGGAAGGAAGGAAGGAGGACAACAATCTTTCGTTTACTATTATATAAGAGCCATATACATAACATCCAGTCATACTGCTTTAACTACTTTAATAACCGTCTCACATGTGCTTCTTTATGCTAACGTGTTAACATCAGTTACCAGCAAAGCTAAGTACAGTCACACTGGGACGCTTCCTGCAACCACACACACACACACACACACACACACACACACACACACACACACACTCGAGTCAAATCATCCTGGACCAGTAAACCGGCTTAAGTAACTGATTCAATTAAAACCCAAAAGGAAGGAAGGAAAGACCAGAGGAAGGAAGGATAGATGGAAGCAAGGAAAGAGGGGGTAAGGAAGGAAGGAAGGAAGGAAGGAAAGATGAGAGGAAGGAAAGAAGGAAGGAAAGAGGACATACTGGGACGCTTGTGTGACCCAGTGTGTCACACACACACACACACACACACACACACACACACACACACACACACACACACACACACCACACACACACACACACACACACTCTCTCTCAAGTCAAATCAGCCTGGACCAATAAAGAGAAAGAGGGAGGGCACACACACACCGGCTTAAGTAACTGATTCAATTAACAAAAGGTACGAGTCAAACATTAACAAGGGCTCAGTTTCTTTATTAAACTATTTGAACCCCCCTCCCCCCCCCCCTCCCCTCATTCAGCGGCAGTATGGAGAAACAGCAAGCTAAGCTAAATGTAACTGGGCTCAAATTGGAGCTGATAGAAACTGAAGCTATTACAGAAGCTAAATTCAGTCTACAGAGGGAAGAGAGGAAACATGATGAGTTCTTCTTCTCCTAGGGGGAAATGTGCTTCTGTCGACACAGTTTAATATTCACAGCTGATCAACCACACATCTGCATCTAGAGTTAGGGTGTCAAATATGAGGCTCATGGGTCAGAGCCGGGGCCCGTTGAGGGGTTAAATCCGGTCCTCCCTCTTTCCTCCCTTTCCATCTGTCCTTCCTTACTTCTTTCCTTCCTTCCTCCCTCCTTTCTTTCGCTCCTTCCTGTCTTCTTTTCCTTACTTCCTTCATGCCTTCCTAACCCTAACCCTAACCCTTCCCTCCATCCTTCCTTCCTTCCTTCCTTCCATCTTCCCTTCCTGTCTTCTTTTCCTTCCTTCCTCGCCCCTCTTTCCTTCCCTACTTCCTTCCTTACTCCCTCCCTATCTCCTTCCTTCCATCTTCCCTTCCTGTCTTCTTTTCCTTCCTTCCTCGCCTTTCTTTCCTTCCCTACTTCCTTCCTTACTCCCTCCCTATCTCCTTCCTTCCATCTTCCCTTCCTGTCTTCTTTTCCTTCCTTCACTGCCCCTTTCCTTCCCTATTTCCTTCCTTCCTCCATCCCCTATTTCCTTCCTGTCTTCTTTTCTTTCCTTCCTTCCTTCCGTCTTTCTGACTTGGAGTAGCTCGTCCACTCCTCATCATTCTGCATCTTCTCTACTAACAGGACCGTTAACGTTGCAGGTTGTTTTTTTTGGAGGGTAACAGCTGTGTCTCTCCTCTTTTATATTTAATTTATTTTAGCAGAATAACTCCTCACGTCAAAACGAATTCAAAATATATTCATTTGCTCCCCCTGCTTAATTACTTTTTACCCCCCCCCCCCCCCCCCCCACCCACACACACACACACACACACAACTTTCTTAATGCCGACAGAGCAATTATATGCTAATTTCTTTTAGCGCTGCATGCAAGCTGTGGAAACAAGAAAAGTTATAGCGCTTGCCCCGGCTGAAGGACACCTAAAACTCACTGTCACTGTCCCCCCTCCTGCCAAAAGAAGCCAGATTTCATCACAGCTTTGGCAAATATTCAAAGAGTCAGTCACAGAGAGAGAGAGAGAGAGAGAGAGAGAGAGAGAGGAGAGAGAGAGAGAGAGAGAGATATGGCTTTGGCTGCTCTGTGATCTCATCATGAATGTCCGCTGAGTGCTATCAATCATCTGACCCCTCGATGGACGCTATTTAGCAAGCGGAGGAATCTGCATGTGGGGGGGGGGGTTAACCTTTGTGTTGTCTTCCCGGGTCAAATTGACCCCGTCTGTTTTGACTGTTCCTTCTTACCTTCCTCTTTTCCTTTCTCCCTCCCTCCCTCCTTCCTTCGTTCCTTCTTTCCTCCCTCCCTCCTTCTTTCCTTCCTTCCTTATTTCCTCTGTCCTTCCTTCTTCCTCCCTTCCTTCCTTCCTCCCTTCCCCCTTCCTTATTTCCTCCATCCTTCCTTTCTTCCTCCCTTCCTTTCATTCCTTCTTCCTCCTTCCCTTCCTTCTTCTTCCCGTCCTTCCTTCCTTCCTTATTTCCTCCAGCCTTCCTTCCTTCTTCCCTTCCTTCCTTTCCTCCCTTCCTTCCTTTCTTCCCTCCCCCTCCTTTCCTTCCTTCTTCCTTCTTTCCTTCCTTCTTCCTCCTTTCCTTCCTTCTTCTTCCCATCCTTCCTTCCTTGCTTATTTCCCCCATCCTTTCTTCTTCTTCCTCCCTTCCTTCCTTCCTTCCTTCTTTCTGTCCACCTTAAAAGTTGTGACTCGGCACATTGATTCAACCCCTCCTCCTCCTCTCCTCCTCTTCCTCCTCCTCCTCCTCATTCCTCTGCTTCAATTAGACAACCTGGTGGTGAGACATGACAAATGGCTGACTTGATCACTTGGCCTCCCCGACTCCATAAATCCAGCTGTCTTTTTCCCCTCGCTCCGCCATAGCTGCTATCGCTATATACCCGCCAGCCGAAATATCAGCACAGCACCGAGCACGTTAATGGGGTTCTGGATCATCAAACAGATGGCCCAAAAGAGTCAGGGTCCGCCGCCGAGACAGATTACCGAAGCCATGGGATCGTGAAGGGGGTGAAAGAAGGAAAAAAAATAAAGTTTAACAGTGTTATGTGAGACAGAACTGCTTCTTAAATAGAGTTTATAGGAGTGTGTAACGGTATATTTAACAGCACTTTAACTAAAAACATCTACAGCAACCTGTTTCTTAAGGAAGGACGGAGGAATTAAGGAAGGAAGGAAGGAAGGGGTGGGAAGAAGAAGGAAGGAAAAGAGGAAGAAGGAAGGAAAGGGGGAGGGAGGAAGAAGGAAGGATGGTCATGGAAGAAATAAGGAAGGAAGGAAGGATGGGAAGAAGAAGGAAGGAAAGGAGGTAGAAGGAAGGAAGGAAGGATGGGAGGAAGAAGGAAGGATAGGAGGGTAGGAAGGAAGGAGGGGGAGGGAGGGTAGGAAGGAAGGAGGGAGAAAGGAGGGAGGAAAGGAGAAAGGAATGATAGGGGAGGAAGAAGGAAGGAAAGGAGGAAGAAGGAAGGACGGAAGAAATAAGGAAGGAAAGAAGGATGAGAAGAAGAAGGAAGGACAGGAGGTAGAAGGAAGGAAGGAAGGGAGGGAGGAAGGAATGATGGGAGGAAAAAGGAAGGAAAGGAGGAAGAAGGAAGGACGGAAGAAATAAGGAAGGAAAGAAGGATGGGAAGAAGAAGGAAGGACAGGAGGTAGAAGGAAAGGGAGGAAGGAAGGAGGGAGGGAGAGTAGGAAGGAAGGAGGGAGGAAAGGAGGAAGGAATGATAGGGGAGGAAGAAGGAAGGAAAGGAGAAAGAAGGAAGGACGGAAGAAATAAGGAAGGAAAGAAGGATGGGAAGAAGAAGGAAGGACAGGAGGTAGAAGGAAAGGGAGGAAGGAAGGAGGGAGGGAGGAAGGAAGGAAGGAAGGAAGGAAGGAAGGAAGAGGGAAGGACGGAGGAAATAAGGAAGGAAGGACTGGAAGAAGAAGGAAGGAAAGGAGGACGCAGGAAGGACGGAGGAAATAAGGAAGGAAGGAAGGAGGGAGGGAGGACAGAAGGACGGGAGGGAGGGAGGAAGGAAAGAGGGAGGGAGAAAGAAGGAAGAAGGAAGGAAAGGAGGAAGAAGGAAGGAAGGAAGGCCGCTCTGCCCGCCTGCAGGAAGCTGTAGCCGACCCATTTTCGGAAGGTCAGGAATAGAGAAGCTCATACTACTCATAGCTCAACCAGTTCATATATTTTTTGAACTTTCAAGGCATCAAGCTTCAGAAAGAGGTTGGATAACGTTACGTAAATCATAAAGAAGAGAAGTTAAAGAGACAGACTTACAGCTCAGATAAGAAGCTTTACGACAAGGACGAGTGTGATTTAACAGCAGAGTCTCACAAACACACGCATCGTGCTCAATAATTCACCTCCAGTGTCTCAGCCGCCATTAGTCCTAATGAAAAATCAATGCCACCATTTCATCCACAAGTTTTAAAGCTGCTCTGATAGTTTGTGCTGCACTTTAGACTCAGTTTGATATATATTAAAAAAAAACTTCAGCATTAGAAAGATAAAAAATAAGGAAGATTTGAAGATGCAGGTGATGGTCATGTGGTTTTTAGTCAAATTTCTGCTTTTAAGGAAGAAGGAAGGAAGGGAGGAAGAAAGAAGGAAAAGGAGGAAGGAAGGAAGGAAAGGAGGGAGGAAAGAAGGAGGGAAGGAAAGGAGGGAAGAAGGAAGGAAGGGAGGGAGGAAGAAAGAAGGAAAGGAGGGAAGGAATGAAGGAAGGAAGGAAGGTAGGAGGGAGGAAAGAAAGAGAGAAGGAAGGAGGAAGGAAAGGAAGTAAGGTAGGAGGGAGAAAGAAAAGAGGAAGGAAGGAAGGGAGGGAGGGAGGAAGGAAGGAAGGAAGGAAGGAAAGAAAGGAAAGGAAGAAGAACAGTCAAAACAGACCTTGTCAATTTGACCCAGGAGGACGACACAAAGGTTAAAAGTGGTGTAACCATAAAAACAGTTAATAGTCAATAAAACATCATATCAACTAGTTGGCATGATCTTACATTATAACTTTTATATTAAATAAAGCTAATGGAATACTATTGTTCTAAATATTACATTTAATCTGGGTAACCATGGAGATCAGGAAACATTTACATTTTATTTTAACTGAAGTAATTATTTGTATGTCCACTCGGTGTAACCAGCATTGTTTCATATAAATCTGATTATATACAGGAAAGTAAATGTGAACTAAATGTGGAATAAATATAATCCACTTTTGCAATGCAACACTGTTTTTTTAAAACAATTTTTACATCTTATGTCACAAATTTCCTTCCTTCCTTCTATCCTTCCTTCCTTCCTCACTCACTCACCTCACTCACTTCCTTCTTTCCTTGCTTCTTTCATTCCTTCCTTCCTTCCTTGCTTTCTGTCCTTCTTTCTTTCCTTCCTTCCTTTTTTCCTTCTCTCTCTCCCTTCCTATCCCCTTTCCTTCCTTCCTCCCTTCCTCCCTTCCTCCCTTCCTTCCTTCCTTCCTTCTTCCTATATTTCCTTCTTTTCTTTCCTTCCTTCCTTGTTTTTTCCTTCCTTCCTTCCTTCCTTACTTACTAAAGTTGTTGTGTTTAGGGTATATCGTGTTAATATTTAATATTTATCATTATTTTGTGGTTACACCATTTGACATTTTCAGCAGCATTCAGTCTTACTTTTGGTTTAAAAAAAAGGTGCAAATGTCATTTCAAACCAACAAAAATACAAAAAAATACATTTTAACAAACCTGACGCTGCTTTTAAAACTATTTCTCAACATATTATTTAATTGCTCATGTTATCAACTCTTATTTGTAACTGACCCGAGTTCAGAAAGTCCAAAAAACTAAATGACAAAGTGTTTCCTCTCATGAACCTGCAGTCATACATAATGCATGCTGCTCGTATTCAATCTGAGCAGCGTGTTTCCTTCCATCGTACGCCTTTTTAGCGGAGCTGACTCATTCATTATCCAGTTAACAGATTCCTCAACATACGACAAAACCCTCATTTATACATTCACTCCATTTCATGTCGGAGCCACGGTTGCGTAATCCAAAATCGTGTTTGACAAATCTATCTAATTTGTTGCTTCCAGACTACGAGCCTGCAGTGTTCGGCCCGGCTCACCTTCCTCCTCCTCCTCCTCCTCCTCCTCCTCCTCTTCCTCCTCCTCCTCCTCCTCTTCCTCCTCCTCCTCCTCCTCCTTCTCTTCCTCCCTCCAGCTCACATGTTTCACCTCCGAGCAACAGTGTTACAGAAGAACAACAGCTTTTAGGCTTTAACGAAACAAAGAGTCAATAATTAATAAAGTATGTAGATCGCTTTGTGAGCGAGACTCTGAAATCACTTTTTATTGTTTTATCCTCTGAAACACCCACATCCTGAGGAGAGAGAGGGAGATGCATTCAAAGTCGCTCTCTCTCTCTATCTATCCATCTCTCTCTCTCTCTCACACACACATTCTCTCTCTCTCTCTGTGTCTCTCTGTCTCTCTCTCTCTCTCTCTCTCTCTCTCTCTTTCACACACACTCTCTCTCTTCCTATCTGTCTATCTCTCTCTCTCTCTTTCTCTCACACACACACACTCTCTCTCTGTGTGTTAGCTCTCTCTCTCTCTCTCTCTCTCTCTCTCTCTCTCTCTCTCGCTCTCTCTCTCTCTCTCTCCCTCTCTCTCTCTCTCTCTCACACACACACACTCTCCCTCTCTCCCTCTCAATCTCTCTCTCTCTCTCTCTCTCTCTCTCACTCTCTCACTCTCTCTCTCTCTCACATTCTCTCTCTCTCTCTCTCACTCTCACTCTCACTCACTCTCACTCACTCTCTCTCTCTCTCTTTCTCTCTCTCTCACATTCTCTCTCTCTCTCTCTCTCTCTCACACATTCTCTCTCTCTCTCTCTCTCTCTCTGTCACATTCTCTCTCTCTCTCTCTCTCTCTCTCTGATTCGACCTCTTCACATCCGTGTGCACACAGCGTTGTTTTTTGTTAATAATGCATCGTCTCTCCGCTCAGGCGTGCTAAAAGTCATGTTAGGTGATCTCAAAGCTGCAGCGTAACCGGGGGGATTCGAGGCTCAACACATTTCTAAAAAATCACAGTTTTCCACCTTGGAGGAATGTAGGCAATGCCACTTGAGTTAAAAATTAACGATGAGTGATTTCTGACCTATTTAAACGCCTCTGATTTCTTATATATGTGTGTGTGTGTGTGTGTGTGTGTGTGTGTGTGTGTGTGTGTGTGTGTGTGTGTGTGTGTGTGTGTGTGTGTGTGTGTGTGAGTCTGTAAATAAATTCTAATTTGGGGCAGCTGTGAGCGTCGCTGGAGTCCCCGCAATGCAACACAACTGCAATCCTGCAACCTCTGAGTGACAGCCTGAGTCTAGATAATGTTTCATGCGACTCCTGATGTAACTTCAGACTTCAGCCACAGAGGAAAAAGGCAAAAGGTCGCAGGATGTCGCAGGATGTCCCGCTGGCAGCTTTACTAGACGGCACTCAAGCTAACAACCATGCACGGCTACTAGACCAGGGTCACGTTGCACATTCCCAGCCGAGCTTTAACTTTAACTTTAAAAAGCACAGACCAGAACCCAGACCTGTGTCTCCAGGTTATGGGTGTGCGTGACACCAGGACCTTTCTGCTTTTTGGAAAGGAAAGAGAGAGTGAGGGAGAGAGAGAGAGAGAGAGAGAGAGAGAGAGAGAGAGAGAGAGTGAGAGAGAAAGATAGATAGAGAGAGAGAGTGAAAGTGTCAGTGTGTGTGAGAGAGAGAAATAGAGAGAGAGAGTGTGTGTGAAAGTGTGTGTGAGAGAGAGAGAGGGGAGAGAGCATCTTGTAAACGCACTGAAAAATAAATAAGACATATAAAACCTTTTTCAGTGTTCTTTTTATCTCTTTGCAGAGTCACACGTTTGATTTTAAGTGTGGCGAGGAAGAGAAGAAGTTGCATAAAGTGGATAAAGAAAGATAAAGTTTTTTTTTTACTTCACAATGGAAGAGGACGAAGTTTCCTACAGCTTAGACATAGGGACCTTGTAATGCACAGGGTTACTATGGAAACGTAATAGGTTACAGATTACTAGTTACTCTGTTTAAACTGTAATAAGTAATGTAACTATTTCAATGACTTCATCAAAGTAATGTCCTCCTTCTGTCCTTCCTTCCTTCCTTCCTTCTGTCCTTCCTTCTTTCCTCACTTCCTTCCCTCCATCTGTCCTTCCCTCCTTCTGTTCTTCCTTCCTTCCCTCCTTCCATCTGTCCTTCCGTCCTTCCCTCCTTCTGTCCTCCCTCCCTTCCTTCTGTCCTTCCTTCCTTGCCTCATTCTTTCTTTCCTTCCTTCCCCCATCTGTCCTTCTTTCCTTCCTTCCTTCCTTCCTTCCTTCCTTCCCTCCTTCTGTCCTTCCTCCCTTCCTTCCCTCCATCTGTCCTTCCCTCCATCTGTCCTTCCCTCCTTCTGTCCTTCCTCCCTTCTGTCCTTCCTTCCATCCTTCCTTCCTCCTTTCCTTCCTTCCCCCTTTGTAATCATTGTTGTTTGATGTGTACAATAAAGTGACTTTTAAAGAGTAAATATAAGTCTAAACAGGTATTAAAGGTGCAGTATGTAGCATTTAGTAGCATATAGCTGTGAGGCTGCAGACTTCCAGGTGATTATACACCAATTAAAACCTTTCCTTTGATTGTTATATTCCATTTCTGCCAAGTCTGCTCCACTAGATGCAACTAAAACCTACTTTAGAGAGATGAATTGGGTGGTTTTCATTCAGTGGAGTGTGAGTTTTCCCTTTAATGCAGCTTCTGTTGGCTGCTGGAGGATCATCATCATATTGTGGTGCATTCAATATTTCAGTGTTTCAGCTGCAGATCTCTTCCTTTGTGGTGGAGAGGTTTTTTCATACTGTTCACACAAGCCATTGGAAAAGCTTTCATAAAACATATATATACTCCTCAAGGATTACTCTTCTCTCTTTTTTTGCATTAAATCATTTCTTCTTCTTTTTGTTTTAAAGAGCTAGTCGCAGCTGTTTTAGGTATTCAAGATTTCCTGTGACACCTGCAACACTTTCTCATCTCTCTCTCTCTCTCTCTCGTCTGTTTTTACTGTTCCTTCTTTCCTCTTTCCTTCCCCCCTTTCTTGTTTCTGTCCTTCCTTCCATTCCACCATTACTTCTCTCTTTCTCCCTACCTTCCCCCTTGTTTCTTTCATTTCCTTCCTTCTTCCTTCCTCCCTCCCTCCTTTCCTTCCTTCTTCCTCCCTCCTCCTTTCCTTCCTTCCTTCCCTCCTTCCTTCTCTCTTTCTTTCCTCCCCCCTACCTTCCCCCTTTCTTCTTTCCTCTATCCTTCTTTCCTTTCCTTCCGTCCTCCCTCCTTCCCTTCCTTCCTCCCCTCCTCTCTCCCTCCTTTCCTTCCTTCTTCCTCGCTTCCTTCATTCATTCCTTCCTTCCTTCCTTCCTCCTTTCCTTCCTTCTTCCTTCCTCCCTCCCTCCTTCCCTCATTTCCTTCCTTCCTTCTTCCTTCCTCCCTCCCTCCTTCCCCTTTCTTCCTACCTTCTGTCCTTCCTTCCTCTTTCATTCCCCCCTTTCTTCCTTCTGTCCTTCCTTCCTCCCTCCCTCCTTCTTTCCTTCCCTTCTTC
>NC_070586.1:6647272-6689772 GCF_027409825.1 Scomber japonicus | reverse complement strand
GAAATTATCAAGATGGCGCTGCCCAGATTCGAAACTATTGGCTTCCGAGCAGCAGTCCACAAACCAATGGGTGACGTCACGGATGTTACGTCTGATGTTATTTAGACTTATAACAAAATAACGTGTCTAAAACCTTTGCGTGATGAAGAGAAGATGTCACTCAACAACAACAACAACAACAACAACTACACAGATCTACACAGAGGATTAAGATAATAAGAGATCAGAGCTCTGGATATGTTAAGTAGATCAGCTCACTGTTGGTTCGCCTCCAAAAGAAACTCACTCAGCCTTTATCTTTTAGAGGAGGGAGTTCATTTAAAGTTGATGACATGTTTTCATACAAATCCTACAACATTACTTAAAGCCCAGCTGGTAAAAGGGGGGGAGGGGGGGGGGGGGGGTTAGAGGGGATGAAGGGATGAGAGAAAGCGAGAGAGAGAGGGCAAAAGTCTTCACAGGAGAGGCGCTATAAGAGGATTAACTACGTATGCTCGGTGTTATTATCAAATATTTCATCCTCTTTTTTTTTTACCTGCCCCTAGTGTGTGTGTGTGTGTGTGTGTGGTTGCTGGAGTAAATATCAATGAGAAACCTCCACACACACACACACACACACACACACACACACACACACACACACACGCCGCGGTGTCCCTCTGCTCAGGATACTATTAGAGTCTTGATTAGGATAAGTGGAGCATGGCTACTGTTAAAGAAGCTAAATGGGCTAAAGTCTGTATGTGATACTGTGTGTGTGTGTGTGTGTGTGTGTGTGTGTGTGTGTGTGTGTGTGTGTGTGTGTGTGTGTGTGTGTTTGTGTTTGTGTATAATCCAATCTCCTTTCTCCCTGCTCTATAATTGGGTTTTGTGCTCAGCAGCTCAGACCTCGGTTGAATCTTCCTTTTGGGAAGGTTTTGTCTTTTTTTTTTTTGTTGGAAGAGTTGGCACACGTTGCAGAAATCCTGTACACACACACACACACACACACACCCACACCCACCTAGTAACACACACACACACACACACACACACACACACACACACACACACAGACACAGGCTCTCCAAACACCAACCCCCCCGCCACCGCCGACAAGATACTTCCACAGTTCATACACAGCGAGATGTGATGGTACAAGCATCAAGCTGTGTACTGGTGTTAACAGGAGTGCTTACTGCCAGTGTGTGTGTGTGTGTGTGTGTGTGTGTGTGTGTGTGTGTGTGTGTGTGTGTGTGTGTGTGTATGTGTGTGTGTGTGTGTGTGTATGTGATGTAGCTTAACCCCCCCAGGGTGACTGATAATCCAATGTTATCTGAACATTTCCAGTATTACGCTGGTAGGGGAATCCAGACCCTAACACACACACACACACATACTTGTTTTTGTCACTTATCAGGACTTCACTTCAATCCCTGGAGATTTTACTTTAACTTTAACCACAACTGGTACACCTGTGATCCAAATCCTGATCCTTAACCTTGGCCTAAACCCTTAAAAGGAGACATATCATGCTTTTTGTGATTTTCTGTCATTTATATACTGTTATGTCAAGATGCGAAACATGGTCAAAGATCTTAAATTTAAGTTGAATGTATGTAAAAATACTTCCTGCAAGTCAAAAGTCTGACACCCCATTTACATAGTTACCTCTACTTCCTCCTTATAATGAAGGCGGTTGCTAAGATTCGTCTATGAGTTGTTTGCGTTGTCCAATCATGCATTTCAGATCATATTTGGGCTCAAATATTTATACGAATTTATGTGAGAAGTTTCAATTTCGAGTAAAGACGAAGAAAAAAAAGTGAAATCTTAGCTGGAGTTCTTTAAACTGGCCAATCAGAGCTAAAAACTGGCTGTTATTAGACAGAGGCTGAACTGAGGAGCTGCAGAAGATGAATATGGAGTTTTCTGAACTGTAAGTCACGCAAAGACATTACAGTAGAGTCCCAGAATATAAATATAGTGTAAATGTGTATAATACCTCTCCTTTAACCCAAGTCTTAAAATATAAAGGTTTACTGTGTGGAGACATATGTGGTGTCTTCTTATTTAGTTTCAAAAAGGACAATCACCCAATGCAGGTTAAGGAAAAGTTGAAAACCCTCACACTATCATCACTGCAGCAGCCTCATTTCTACTTCACATGATCCAAATATATTTCTTTTCATTTTCCATTTTTCATTTTTCAGCCTTGAGTCTGGATGCACTTTTGGTTCCTCAGCTCGACTCTCCTGGGTCTGTTTGCTATGTTTGTTTTTGCCTCATTTTCTTTTTAGATTAAGGCTGGCGGCGGCTTCCTTATATCAGCAGAACAGGATCTCTGTACAGTATAATGTGTGTAAATGTGCAAATAAGTCAAATCAGAGCCTTAAACATATGAATGCAGTAGATAGTCCTCATCATGCATGTTTCCTATCTGCACCTCCGTTAACGCTGCAGACAATATAGTAATTATTTGAAATGCAACTTTTTTTTTTAAAGCATAAAATGAACAAAAAAAATCTTGCTTTTCCTAAATAATCTTTTCTATGTAGGTTAGCGAGCATGAAAAAGAACATGTGCTTCACTAGAGGCGTACTGCAATGTTTCCACTCCTGCTGTTTTTGCAGTTAATTTAATATACTGATATCATGCTGTCAAGACAAAGATATGAAAGATGTACAGATGGAGTTTTTTTTTAATTTTTTATATCGTGTGATGACATGAAAGGCAGGGAGTGCTTGTTTTGGTCCTCCCACAGGCTGAGCAAAGGTGCAGCTGTAGCTCGAGGAGCACACACGGTGAAAAGTAGGACTTCTGCATCGGCACGTCTTCGGCTTTGATCCCAGAAACATCACCCCTCCCCCCTCCCCTTCTCCCTTCTCCCCCCTTTCTCCCTCCCTTCTCCTAACTCTGCCAGCCTTTTTAAGTCACAAGAACCCGGCTCCAGAAGTCTTTTAACGGAGGGAAGCCGGCCAACAAAAAGTGCGCCCCGTGTTAAATGACTTACCTGTGAAACGAGAGCCAAGAAGTAAGTCTAGTCTTTTCCGTGCACGCTCTCTCTCTCTCTCTCTCTCTCTCTCTCTCTCTCTCTCTCTCTCTCTCTCTCTCTCCCCTCAGCGAGCACAGCGCCGGGGTAATTATTTGGCACAAGACATCATGAAACAGATCTGACAGCCGTAATTATGACAAAGACGAGGCATGACTGCGATGCCGGCCCCCTAATTTTCTGTATCGTCACAGGCCATTATGCCTGTATGGATTTGGGTGGGGGGGAGGATGTGAGGGAGAATCAGGACAAGGGTGAGTTTGAGTCCAGTTGAATGATCCTGATTTGTGATCCAGAGAGAGAGGAGGTGAAATATATATTTTTTTAAATCACTCCTCCTCTGGGTTTTGAAAGCAAGCTAATGGGAAAAATTATGAATTAAAGAGATGGAATATGTTTTATTAAAATATCTTTACTGCATGTCACATTATCTCTATATCAGGTCAAAGTGGTGCTGCTCCACTTTTAACCAAAACAAGTTAAGGCCCATTTATGCTCAACGTTAAAAATACGGATCTGGATACAGACGGATACGGACCAAACGGAGCAGTACCACCGGAAACCATGGGGGGGCAGTGTTGCTGTCACTACTCGATACGTAGCTCTAGTGAGACACGAAGAAGACGTTGGAGGAACTTTTTAAAGGAAAGGTTATGCGAGTTGGTTAGAAACTTTAAACATATGGTTTTTGTCTTTTATGCAAGAGGAACATTATCAATATCTCCTCCACAGTCACCATGTTTGTTTTTGACTCTGCGCTGCCCCGTGGTGGATGCATTGGTTGACATCCATGCAAACGTAAGGGACGCATGTAAGTATGTGAGCAGTGATGGTAACATCGTTTGAAAAGGACGGATAAATGGGCCTTTAGAGTGAGCTTCAGTTTTAGCTGAAGTATCTTTTCCAATAGATTTTAAGCTTCTTTTACTTGTTTTTAAAGCTCTAAATGGGTTTTTAGGGGATCGGCCTACATCACAGACTGCTGCATCTACTGCAGAGGATACTTATGTGCACAAGAAATGAAGAAGTGCAGCATTTATTTAATTAAACTCTACGTAAAACTATAAGAGATGAGAGCTCTGTGAACGTTTTTAAATGGCGGCTTTAAACGCTTTTATTTAATCTGGCTTTTAATTGGTGTCATTTTAACTTATTCTAACAAAATGTCTATTTATTTGTTTATTTAATGATGATATTTGGTTTTATTTGTTGTTGTTTTAATGTATTGAGATGCTCTATGAATAAACTTTATTATTATCATCATCATCATGCTTGTCATTCCTTTGTTTCCTGTCTGTTTCCTCACCATCATCTGTCCAATAAAGGTGAAATCTTTAAATTGCATCTGTACGCCTTGTGTTCATAAATAAAGAAAATGATCTTATTATGGAAAAACTTTTCAAATCACCAACTTTATCATCTTGTGGTTTTGCTCATTATCGCACTTTCTGGTATTCATCGTTATTTATGACCCTTTGCCTCCAAGACTGCAAGATACAAATGCATGATTTGATTTACTGCGAGCAACACTAGCTGCGCCTGCGAGCTCCGATATGCCCACGTCGACAAGCGAGAAATGGTGTTGGCGGTGTTGCTCAACTTTTTTTTATTCTTCTCTTCTGTCTCTGAGGACGGCTGCGTCGGAAAGTCGAAGGGTCAGGACCCTCCGGCTGCCACGCTGCAGAAGAGATTGCCCACGACTGCATCACTTTTTTTCCTTTTTTGGGTAAATCCCTACAGAGATTCCTTCATGAACTTTGCCCTGATTTGCATTAAGCATTTATTTCCTTCATTTAGACCTCTGCTGCCTTTAGCAGGATTGAAATTAAAATGTTAAAATATTAATGAAGTAATGTCAAAAAAAGGGCAATGTTATCCATGTAGGAAAATGAGGATGGACTGGCTTAATTTGATAGTCCAACAATGTTTGGGCAAAGCTCAGAAAACAGGATAGTAATCTTAGTGTTTATGCCATTATCCTGAGGGCAGATGTTCTTATCATATGGTGAAAAACAGCATTGTCTACAACTATGCAAGAAGCTCTGTGAGGCTTGTTTTGAGGCACTAAAAGCAAAAATAATTGTTGATATTGAGGCAGGAATAATGTTCTGCATGTTTACTACCTTAGTTTTAACTATCAGCATTACTAAAATTGCCCAATTAGCCACTTTACATAAAGACAGGAGATCGTCAAAGTGATTATAATTCATCCAGAAATATACATGAATGCATCAACCAAAGTTCACTCCAATCGATCCAAATGTTCTTCATACATTTCACCCAAAACCACACATTCTCACAACCTCATTCTGCCCAGAGAGGAAAAGTAAAGGAGTCACTAAAGTCAGTAAGATTAATCCTTTGGCCTTAATAAATATCTTTTAAATGAAAGAAAAATATTCATTAAGTAGCTGTCTAGTTATTTAACCCTCATGTTGTCCTCCAGTTAAGGAAGGAAAGGAGGAAGGAAGGGAGGAAGAAGGAAGGAAGAAGGGAGGAATGGAAAGAAGGAAGGGAGGAAGGAGGGAGGAAAGGAAAGAAGGAAGGAAGGAAGGAAAGGAGGAAGGAGGGAAGGAAGGAAGGGAGAAAAGGAAAGACGGAAGGAGGCAGGGAGGAAAGAAGGGAGGAATGGAAAGAAGGAAGGTAGGAGGGAGGGAGGAGAGGAAAGAAGGAAGGAAGGAAGGAAGGAAGGAAAGAAGGAAGGAATGAAGGAAAGGAGGAAGGAGGGAAGGAAGGAAGGGAGAAAAGGAAAGACGGAAGGAGGCAGGGAGGAAAGAAGGGAGGAATGGAAAGAAGGAAGGAAGGAAGGAAGGAAGGAAAGGAAAGAAGGAAGGACGGTGGAAAGAAGGAAGGACGTAGGAGGCAGAGAGGACAAGAAGGAAGGGAGGAAGGGGGATGGAGGAAGGAAAGACGGAAGGAAGAAGGGAGGAAAAGAAGGAAGGGAGGAGGGGAGTGGAAGGGAGGAAAGGAAAGAAGGAAGGAAGGAAGGAACAATCAAAACAGACGGGGTTACGACAGGAAAGATAAGCCTCGAGCAGACAGATATTTGGAGTAAAGAATAAAGTTCTTTCCACATAATTTACTGTCAGTAAATGTTTTAAAACTTTTTTCCAGATATTACATTGACCTGCAGAAAAACCTGACCTGAATAAACACATATATGAGTCTGTGTGTGTGTGTGTGTGTGTGTGTATGTGTGTGTGTGTGTGTGTGTGTGTGTGTGTGTGTGTGTGTGTGTGTGTGTAGGAGTGTGTCGGACCCTCGAGCCACAGAAATCTTTACAGCAGTGTTAGAAATGATTGACGTGGACTTCCAGCGGACGAGCCCCAATAGGCTCACACAGAGGAAATCGAGCGTCTGCATCAAGTCCAATCACCTTTTGACTCTAAAAAAGGTCGTAGTCTCTAATCGATAGCGCTCAGAGGGCCGTCTGTCCGCTGTCGTCAGCTGTCAAGTGAGCGCAGCGTCCAGACCACAGGGCAAAATCAGCAAAGATGACGTAACTTTAAGACGGTCGCTGAGGAAGTACGAGAGCTCAGAGGAAACATTAAGGCTCCTTCAAGCTTCAGAGAGAGAACCAGCAAAGATGCTTTAACCTTCTTTCCTTCCTACCTTCCTTCCTTCCTTCTTCCCTCCATCCCCCTTTCTTCCTTTCTTCTGTCCTCCTTTCCTCCCATCCTTCCTTCCTCCCGTCCTTCCTTCTTTCCTTTCCTTTCCTTCCACCCATCCTCTTTTCCTTTCTCCCTCCTACCTTCCTTCCTCCTTTCCTTCCTTACTTCTACCTCCCTCCTACCTTCTTTTCTTCTGTCCTCCCTTCCTCCCATCCTTCCTTCCTTCCTCCCATCCTTCCTTCTTTCCTTTCCTTACCTTCCTTCCTTCCTTCCTCCCTCCCTTCCTTTCTCCCTCCTTTCCTTCCTTCCTTCTTCCTCCCTCCTTTCTTCTTTCCTTTCCTCCCTCCTTCCTTCATTCCTTTCTCTCTCCTACCTTCCTTCCTTTCTTTCATCCTCCTTTCCTTCCTTTTTTCTGTCCTCCCATCCTTCCTTCCTTCCTTCCTCCTTTCCTTCCTTTTTTCTGCCCTCCCATCCTTCCTTCCTTCCTTCCTCCCGTCTTTCCTTCTTTCCTTTCCTTTCCTTCCTTCCTTCTTTCCTTTCCTTTCCTTCCTTCCTTCTTTCCTTCCTTCCTCCCTTCCTCTTTTCCTTTCTCCCTCCTACCTTCCTTACTACCTCCCTCCCTCCTTTCCTTCCTTCCTTCCTTCTTCCTCCCTCCTTTCTTCTTTCTTTTCCTCCCTCCTTCCTTCATTCCTTTCTCTCTCCTACCTTCCTTCCTTCTTTCTTTCCTTCCTTCCTCTTTTCCTTTCTCTCTCCTACCTTCCTTCCTTTCTTTCATCCTCCCTTCCTTCCTTCCTTCTTTCCTTCCTCCTGTCTTCCTTCCTTCCTTCCTTCCTTCATCCTCCCTCCCTCCCTTCCTTCCTCCCTTCCTTCTTCCTCCCTTCCTTAAAATGGTTAAAGTAGTGGAAGCACCTCTCAGGGTTGATGGAGGAACTACAAATCTTACAAGAAACACATATTTCCTGTAATGAGGAACTCCAACTCTCTGAAGTCACATCTTCCAGTTTAATCCCCGTTGGGAATGGATTAACATTACAAGAGGAAGTAGGGAATAAAGTATTCACTGAGCCAAAAGTCCCTCCAAGGTGAATTTAAGTCACAAATCAGACTCAAGTCAAATCTTAACACTCATATTGATACAAAGAGTGATTTTTACTTCCTTTAAATATTATTATTTTAAGATGGAAATCACCAACAAACCTGCATAAATCTGCTTAGAAATCATAACCTCAGAACAAGCACGATAAATATTCACATATTTTAAGTTTTCTTCGGTGTCAAAGTTACCGCCTACACTGCAAACAGGAAGCGCTAACAGATCATTCAATATACTTTTAACCCTCCTGTTGTCCTCGAGTCAAGGAAGGAAGGGAGGAAGATGGATGGAAGGATGGATGGATAGAAGGAAGAAAGGAAGGAAGGGAGGAAGGAAGGAAGGAAGGATGGATGGATGGATGGAAGAAGGAAGGAAAGGAGGAAGGAAAGAGGGAAGGAAGGAGGGAAGGAAGGAAAGTAGGGAGGAAGGAAGGGCGGAAGGAAGGAAGGAAGGAAGGAGGAAAGAAGGAAGGAAGGTAGGAGGGAGGGAGAAAGGAAAAGAGGAAGGAAGGAAGGAAGGAAGGAAGAAAGGGGGATGGAGGGAGGAAAGAAGGAAGGGAGGAAAGGAGGAAAGAAGGAACAGTCAAAACAGAGAAGGAAAGAATGAAGGGGGGAAAGAGAGAGGGAGGGAGGAAGGACAGAAGGAAGGAAGGAAGGAAGAAAGAAAGGGGGATGGAGGAAGGAAAGAAGGAAGGGAGGAACAGTCAAAACAGACAGGGTCAATTTGACCCGAGAAGACAACACGAAGGTTAAAGACAACCTCATCTTTTAAACTATTATTGATAGATATACAATATTACTTTGAGTCTTTATATTGTATATTGTAAAAAAAAAAAACTATGTATGTGATCGAAACCTACTCATAATTCTCATTTATATATTTATTTTTCTTTCTTTCTATTGCAACTATTATATTTTCTTTGTTTTTTTAATTTAATGAACTGAAACAACTGGCTGTTTGTTCAATAAAGAAACTTATTTACAGGCTAAAACCAGTGTTGCTAATATAATACCATTACCCATCCCTTTTTCCTGTCATCATATTGCTTCTGAATACCTATATTTAGCTCTAGGCTGTAAATATTAATAGGATGGAGGTGACATGTGCTCACATATGTGCTGTCACTATTTCTTTATTTTATTATCGTCAACAAATTCCATGAAAAGGAAGAATAATCAAAACCTTCCCGACATCATCTCTGACACTAACCCTTAGATATATAACTATAGAAAAAGTATATAGTTGACTTTTTAAGATCACTTCCTTAACCCTTAAACAGGCAGGAATGGAAAATGAGATGTGAAAAACATAATTTGATGTTACTAGTTATGTCATTTGCACCTAAAGTAAAATATTTCCAAATCATATTTTTAATATATTTTGGATTTTATGAGTTGTGTCTCCACCAGGATGTGTTGCCCTTATTAAGGCATACAATGGTGATAATGGTAAAACACTTAAATGTGTTATTTAACATTGAAAAGTGATACATTCTGGTCATTAATACTAGTTTCTAAACAGATTTTTATAATTTTATAACTACCACAAGCTTCAATTCTACCAATATAAGGCACATATACATTTAAACAACCACCTTAACCAATCATGCTCCTTAAAGAGTCTGTATCTCCTGGTGCACGCTGCCTGTTTAAGGGTTAAGCAGCTGCAGTTATTGCCCAGTGTTACTCACACAGGAGGCAACAGTGCATTTGTTGGGGGACTATTTTCAGCGGCGGATTAATCTACATTTGGCTCTGTGGTGGTGAGTATTTCTGGCAGCAGGAATGCTCTATGGCTCCGTGACTAAACATGTGTGAAAACGCTCCTTAGCCATCTCATAATATACACAAATACACCGTGTAGCATAAACCTACAGGCTCACTTCATTTAATGCTTCTAGTTTCCCTTCATTTAGAAGATTAGTGGACTTCCTGCTTCAACAAAACCTAATAGAAGTTATTAAACTCTTATGAATCCATGTGAGTAATTCATTTCTCACTTTTGGTATTATAAGAATCTAATTTATTTATTTCACACCTTAAACTTCCTGTAATATATTGCATTAAAAGGATGATTAAAGTATAAAGGTTTTCTCATTAATGTAAATAGATTTTATGAATCCATATGGGTAAAATTATGAAAATTGATCATTTCCATTTGATAACTTAATTAAAGTAATACAAGTTTAATTTAAACAAATGTCTGTTAAGTCACAATCTATTGATGAATGGCTTGTAGTCCAATGATGAAAGACTTTGCATTTATAGTATTTTGAGTATTATGAACTGGATCTAATTTTTACAGACTCACTCACTAAGATGGATGTATTAAAGTCCTGTGTAAAGTGAATTCAGAGATGTTCTTCTAAACACATTAAATAGGTCATAAATGTATTTCTAAAAAAGGTGTAAAAAGCATTTCAACCATTCAGATTTGAATTGTGGAGCTAGGCTTCACAAACTGTGTTTCAAGATTTCTGTGTTCAGGATGTAGTGATTAGCATAAACCCGCCCCTGCTGCTGTAGAGGTATAAATACATTCAGCACACACCACTACTACTACAGTCTACAGTTAGCTGAGTTAGCTGAGTTAGCCGCCGAGCTAGCAGCTGAGTTAGCCGTCGAGCTAGCAGCTGAGTTAGCGACTGAGCTAGCAGCTGAGTTAGCTGCAGAAAGCTCTCAGACTTAGCGTCCATGTTTCTGGTAGAGGTGGTGACTTTGATTGACAGGTGACACTTGGTAGGGGGCGGGGTTTCAGTGGACTCGGTGGGCACTCCCACAGCGTTTGGTAGCAGAGAAAGAGGCTGATTATTACACAACTTTGAGGCCTAATTTCATACATTTGGCGATTTTTTTAATCATTAAAATTTGGCAGGGTGGTTAACGACACACTTTTCTGCGTATGTCAAACTCAGAACACATATTTATTCTTACTTTACACTGACTTTAATAATGTAAGTCTATGGGGAAGAGTATAGCGTTAATGTTGTAATTACACAGTTTGGCCACTAGGTTGAATTGGTTGCAAAAGCCCAGCGTTTAACTCACTGTAACTTGCGTCACTATGACGACACAGTTTGTATCTTTAGGAAGTGAGATCCAAAAAAAAAATAACACACCTGCAATTACCACTTATTGCCAAAGGTGTCGCCAAATACAACAAAACAGACATATTTGAGATTCCTTCTTTGATTAACTCCTTTTCAACTTCTCTCACAAATGAAAAGACGATGAGGAATAAAAACCTGAAACACTCGTGACCTTTGTCGGCGGTGCCTTTCAGTGGCAGTCCTTGTTCTTTTCCACTTCAGTCAGGTCAAAAAAAAGCAATTCGGTGCAATCCTCTTACTGTATGTTCAACCTAAACATGCAATTCCTGAGCAACAAAGAGAATCCTAAATCAGAAGGAGAGAGAAAGGGTTTGCACGAGCCGGCTGGTCCCCTTCCTGAGGAGTCTTCCCATGAATTTTTAAACCGTACCTGTAAATGTCAATGAATTCTGTGTATTTTTTAGCAGCTATGACATTTTATACCAGCCCCATGTTGCTCCGTAGTAGACGAGACACACTTGACCAGTACAACAGGAAAGAAGGAAGGAAGGAAGGACAGAAAGAAGGAAGGAAGGAAAGCTAGAAGGAAGGAAGGAAGGAAGGAAGGAAAGACAGCTTAGCAGCTATGACATTTTATTCCAGCCCCATGTTGCTCCATAGTAGACGAGACACACTTGACCAGTACAACAGGAAAGAAGGAAGGAAGGAAGGACAGAAAGAAGGAAGGAAGGAAAGAAGGAAGGGAAGTAAGAAGGAGGGAAGGAAAGAGGGAAGGAAGGAAAGAGGGAAGGAAGGAAGGACAGAAAGAAGGAAGGAATGAAGGATAGATGGATAGATGGAAGGAAGTAGGGACAGAAGGAAGAAAGGACAGAAAGAAGGAAGGAATGAAGGATAGAAGGAAGTAAGGAAAGACAGAAAGAAGGAAGGAAGGACAAAAGAAGGAATGAGTGAAGGATAGAAGGAAGGAAGGAAGGATGTTGCTCCATAGTAGACGAGACACACTTCACCAGTACAACATCGCACTACCCACCGAAAAAAAAAACCCCACCTGAAACTTTTTACAGCAGAGTGAAAGTTAGACATCTTCTCTGTGGCAAGCCTCCAACCACACAAGCATCAATTTTTCACATTGGAGGTGATTGATTGGACTCTTGTCAGCATCCTTTCTTCACTGCTTGACCTGTCGGGTTTTTTTTGTTTTTGGTCAAATCTTAACAGCAGAAAGAAGAAGAAAGAAAAACACAGACCTGAAGTGTTGAAATCATCCCCAAACCTCCCACTGTACAAAGAGTTTCAGTGTTAGGATTGATGTTCCACCTCTTGTTTGCAGAGCTGTGAGTCTGCAGAGTCTAAAGCTACAATACACAGCTGATCTTTGTTAAAGCTATTACAACTTTACCTTCAGTGCTAATAGAGAGTGCAAAGTTTATACTTATGTTACATCTATAAGGCTGAATTATACTGAAAAACCCACAATGAGGCATCCTAGACTTTAAGCCTCCTGTTGTCCTCAGGTCAAGGAAGGACAGGAGGAAGAAAGGAAGGAAGGAAGGAAGGAAAGAAGGAAGGAATGAAGGAAAGAAGGAAGGAAGGAAGGAAGGGAGGGAGGAAGGAAGGAAGGAAGGAAGGAAGGAAGGAAGGAAGGAAGGAAGGAAGGAAGGAAAGAATGGAAAGGGGATTGGAAGGAAGGAAGGAAGGACAGAAAGAAGGAAGGAATGAAAGCTAGAAGGAAGGAAGGTAAGAAGGAATGAAGGATAGAAGGACAGAAGGAAGGAAGGAAGGATGGAAGGAAGGAAGGAACGAAGGAAGGAAAGAAGGGCAGAAGGAAGGAAGGAAGGAATGAAGGATAGAAGGAAGGAAGGAAGGAAGGAGAGAGGGAAGGAAGGACAGAAGGAAGGAAGGAAGGAAGGACAGAAGGAAGGAAGGAAGGAAGGAAGGATACCTATCTGTATCTGTACCTTTCCTCACATATTCTGCATCTATTGCTCCTTTTCTCTATTGAAGCTATAATTCATCACCCTTGTTTCATCGCTCCTTCAGAAGCTCCTAAATGTGAAAATGTAGATCTGTATTTTGCATCTATTCATTCTCATTCTGCTGCCGTTCAGCATGGCATATTTTTCATCTCTGGAAACTTTTTTGGGGTCTCTACTTGAATTTAAAATAAGGCTTCAGTGGTTTTTGAACAATTCTTATCTGCAGAAATTGAGTCATAATTCATACGATAGACTCGATGGGAGTTTAGGTGAGATACAACGTTGATCGCCTCACTAGTCTGAGAAACATGCAGCTGGACTTCCTGCTGAATTTACTGTATCAAACAGAAAGATGCCACCTTATTAACATTTTCTATAACTAGTATTACTAATAAATGGATCGCTAATACAATAGTGATAATCTTAATAAGGGTTGCAACCCTAGACTGTATAAAAGAAATGGACGTAACATCCGTGACGTCACCCATTGGTTTGTGGACTGCTGCTCGGAAGCCAATAGTTTCGAATCTAGGCAGCGCCATCTTTAAAATTTCAGGTGCATGCTGGGAAAAATAAAAGCACGGATTCTACTTATATGGGCATGAGGCGGGGCCATGGGAGGAGCGGGGAGGTTGCTATGGTTACGAGGGCTGGATCTCGAGGACATTGGTCAATCAACCTGTCAATCAGGACGTAGCCACGCCCTAATGCATACCCTGCTTTATCGTCAAATATAAAATCAGGGAGGCCAAAATGTCCCAAATGAACATCATACTGCATTGAAGAAGGCTTTAAACTAGCGATTGAGACCATAAACACATTTTGAAAACGTTTACTGAGGTTAGAAATCAAGTGAGAAGTTGGTGAATTCTCCATTGACTTGTATAGAGACGGTCGCCCCCTGGTGGCCTTTTAATAGAATGCAGTTCTAAGTTCATTTTTAATAATGGATTAATCTGTTTATTATTTACTCAATTGATCAATTAGTTTGATTTATAAAGTCACAAAAAGTAGCGTTGAAATACTAAAACTAAGAAAAACAGCTGATCTAGAAGCTAAAACCAAGAAAAGTTTGGAAAATGACTTATTCAATTAGGATTATTGCAGATTTATCTCTGTCTAATCAATAAATCAATTAGTCATTTAGCCCTAGATCCAATCGAGCATTATCACCAACTCTGCAGCTTCTTTTAGCTCATAGTGAATTTATGGTTTGATTTAATCATCAAATTCATTTCCAGCAGTAGTTTTAAAAGGCGATCTTATATCAGACTATTATATTTTCCAGCTTGTTGCGCTGTTCTTCTGCCCCCTAGTGGCCAAAAAATATGTTTATGTAGCTTAAAGTAGAACAAAATTAATTAATTTTAATCTAATATTCAGTTGAAGAATCTATAAAGTGTAAAAAATGGTACACTGAGAATTTTCCATACCACTTATTTTACATCCAATGAGCAGTAATGAGGTTTCAAATCAGAGCCGCACCATTGAGTCTTAATAATACGTGAAACACAATACTCTCCTGTGACCGGAGAGGAAACTGTGGCTTATTGGAAATAAAGAGCTGAGAAGAAAAAAAAAAAAAAAAAAAAAAAGGGTGGATGGGAATATTTTTAACTTCACGACAGGAACAAATTAGAGCCGATTAGAGCCGACAAAGGAGGGAGAAATGGAGGAATGGGAGGTGTGTGACTCAGGTGAGGCCGGCCGCTGTGAAGCCATTCTTCAAGCGATGACATTTGGGGTTCGAGACGGAAACAGGAAGTAGCTACGCTGTCCTGAAATGCCTCCACGCTGCTGCTGCTGCTGCTGCTGCTGCCTTTTCTCTTCCTCTCAGGCAGTTTTATAATGTCACGCCGGCAGTTTTGCGCTCTCCTCCTGACCTATAAACTTCTCCTTTAAATCAGTTAAGTCGAAAATAGGAGTCTGCTGGACGGAGGATCTGAATTAATGGTTTTATTTACTCTGTTTTCTCCCTCTGACGGGTTTTTATTGTGAAGCTAGATCTTGGTTGCTGCTCATTTTGTTCAAGGGCCACATAGAGACAGGAAGGAAGGAAGGAAGGAAAAGGAAGAAGGAAGGAAGGAAATATAGGAAGAAGGAAGGAAGGGAAAGGGGATAAGGAGGAAGGAAGGGAAGAAGGGAAGAAGAAAGAAGGAAAGGAGGAAGAAGAAGGAAGGGAAGGAAGGAGGAAAGTAAGGGAGGAAGAAGGAAGAGAAAGAGGAAAGGAAGGAAGGAAGGAAGGAAAGGGAAGGCGAAATGAAGGAAAAGAAGGAAGGAAAGAAAGAAGGACAGATGGAAAGAATGGAAAGGGGATTGGAAGGAAGGAAGGAAGAAAGGAAGGAAGGAAGGAAGGAAGGAAGGAAGGAAGGAAGGAAGAAAGGAAGGAAGGAAGGAAAGAAGGAAGGAAGGAAGGAAGCAAGGAAGGAAGGAAAAGAAGGAAGGAAAGAAAGAAGGACAGATGGAAAGATCGGAAAGGGGATAGGAAGGAAAAGAGGGAAGGAAGGAAGTAGGAAAGGACAGATGGAAAGAAGGAAATGAAAGGCAAAAGGTAGGAAGCAAGGAAGGACGGAAGGAAGGAAGGAATGAAGGAAGGAAGGAAGGAAGGAAGGAGCTAATCTCAGTTAACTGAACTCTTCATCCCGCTGCAGGATCTTGAGCAGGTGCTGGTGTGAATCTATGACAGCGGCGTCCATATTTAGTAAAGCTCTGTGATGACACCACCTACCCGCCTCCCCGCCTCTTACCCTCCTCCTCACCCCCCCTCCCCCTCCCCCTCTCTGCCTCCAACCCAGATTATTTTGGTGGCGAAGGCTTTCCAGGCACCGGCGGAAAAAACAGCTGCAGCCGGGGCGCCACGAGGAAGAAAAAAAAAAAGAAAAAATGCGGCAGCTATTTTAACTTTCACTTTGTAACTGAATCTCAGCTGCATGCATGGAGGAGGAGGAGGAGGGGGGGGGGGGGGGAGGGGGAGGAAGAGGAGGAGGGGGGCGGGGGGGGATAAAGCCACCGGGCGTTGAGTTATTTGAACATTTATTGATAATATACATGCTTTGCACAGATCTGGAGTAGTAACAGCCATCAGTGGTGTAGAAACGTTATCAGAGAGGGTTCGGGTTATGAATCAGAGGATAGCTGCTCGTATCGTGGCCGTTATCAGAGCTCCAAATAAAGACAAACTTGCCAATGTGCCATACTGTATTTAAGGAGGAAGGAAGGAGGGAAGAGAGGGAGGAAATATGGGAAGAAGGAAGGAAGGGAAAGGGGATCTTCTGATCATCTGTCCTTCCTTCTTTCCTTCCGTCCTTCCTTCCTTCCAATCACCTTTCCATTCTTTACATCTGTCCTTCTTTCTTTCCTTCCTTCTTTTCCTTCATTTCTTCCTTCCTTCCTATCCCCTTCGCCTTCCTTCCTTCCTTCCTTCCTTCCTTCCCTCTTTTCCTTCCTATCCCCTTTCCGATCGTTCCATCCGTCCTTCTCTCCTTCCTTCCTTCCCTCTTTTCCTTCCTATCCCCTTTCCGATCGTTCCATCTGTCCTTCCTTCTTTCCTTCCTTCCAATCCCCTTTCCATTCTTTCAATCTGTCCTTCTTTCTTTCCTTCCTTCTTTTCCTTCATTTCGCCTTCCCTTTCCTTCCTTCCTTCCTTCCTATCCCCTTTCCCTTCTTTCCTCCCTTCCTTCCTTCCTTCCTATCCCCTTTCCCTTCCTTCCTTCCTTCCAATCCCCTTTCCATTCTTTATATCTGTCCTTCTTTCTTTCCTTGTTTCCTTCCTTCCTTCCTTCCTTCCTTCCTTCCATCTGACTCCATGATGTTGAGATCAGGACTCTGTAGGGGTCTAAACCATCTGCTGCAGGATGGAAATGAAAATAGCTCTTTATTTATGACTTTACTACTGTTGTGTATTTATATAGCACTGAATAGTTTAGGGGCCGTTGTATATTTCTGCTCTTCTGCTGTGATATAATAAACCATCAAGATCTCTCAGGTGGTCCGCTTCCTGCTTTCTGTCCTCATGAGACTAAACTACACATGGAGAAGCAGCGTTCAGGATTCTGTTCATTCATTCCTCCTGTCGTCCTCCCGGGTCAAACTGACCCCGTCTGTTTTGACTGTTCCTTCTTTCCTTTCTTCCTCCCTTTTTCTTTATTTTTTCCTTCGTTCTTCCCTTCCTTCCCTCTTTCTTTGCTCCCTCCTACTTCCATACTCCTTTTCTTCCTTCCTCCCTTCCTTCCTTCTCTCCTTCCTTCCTTCCTCTTTCCCTCCTTACTCCTTCCCTCCCTTTCTTCTCTCCTTTCCTCCCTTCCTTCCTCCCTCCCTCCCTTCCTTCCCTCCCTCCTTCCTCCCTCTTTTCCTCCTTACTCCAGTCCTTCCTTCCCTCCTTCCCTCCCTCCCTCGCATCCTTCTTCCCTCCCTCCCTCCCTTCCTTCCTTCCTCCCTCCCTCCCTTTCCTCCTTCTTATCCCCTATCCCCTTTCCCCTCCTTCCTTCTTCCCATATTTCCTTCTTTCCTTCCTTCTTTTTCGTCCTTCCTTCCTCACTCCCTCCCTCCCTTCCTTGACCTGAGGACAACAGGAGGGGTAATGAAGCTTTCAGAGAGCAGAAAGAGTTCATTTTTTAGTTTTAATGAGAAGAAACTATATAAAAACACTTTATAATGGTCCAATATGAGATAAAACAGGAGAAACTATATCAACAAATGATATTAAATGTGAAGAATGAACATTTTGGATGAATATATATTACTTCTTTGTATGTTAAATTCATCAAATTTCAGGTTAAAAGAAAAAAAAACTATGTAAAAATGGGTCAAATGTGACTCTGAACAGCATGTAAAGGGTTAAAACTTCCTTGACTTTCTCTGTTTCTGCCTTTGATTAAATCAAATAATTCACTGCACTGTAATTTTCATTCTTACTTCTCACATGTGTCTTTTGTGTGTTAGCGTGTTTGTTGTGTTCTGCTCTCTCGGCTCTATAATGACTGTTTTGCTCGTGTTTAAACCTCCTTTTAAGGTGTTTGTTTTTCTCTTTTTTGCACTTTTGTGTTGATGCTTTTAATGTTTTATGAAACGCTCTCTCTCTTTAGTTGTGTTGTATAAATAAACTTGCCTTGACTTTATGACTCTTGCTCTATGTTTGGGCTCGTTGTCATGCTTGCAGAATAAATTTAGGACCAATCACACGCCTCCCGGATGCATGATGGAGACTAATCTAACCGTCTGAAATGCCTAAAAGTATTGTGACCAGTACTGTAAATATAGCATTGGTCGTATTTATAACCAAAAGGGTTTTTCCCATAATGAAATCTGAATTTGATATTAATTTCTTATGTTTTTAATAAAGAAAACACTCATTCTGTAGATTAACATTTTATTTTTAAAAGAAAGATTGGCTGTTTTGGGGGATTTATAGAATTTGATTATAAATTGAAGGAAGGAAGGGAGGGAAAGGGGAAAGGAAGGAAGGAAGGAAGGAAGAAGGAAGGAACGAAGGAAGGAAGGAAGGAAGGAAGGAAGGAAGGAAGGAAAGAAGGAAGGAAGGAAGGAAGGAAGAAGGAAGGAAATATGGGAAGAAGGAAGGAAGGGAGAGGGGATAGGAAGGAAGGAAGGAAAGAAAGAAAGAAGAAAGGAAGGAAAAGAAGGAAGGAAGGAAGGGAGGGAGGAAGGAAGGAAGGAAGGAAGGAAAAGAAGGAAGGAAGGAAGGGAGGGAGGAAGGAAGGAAGGGAGGGAGGAAGGAAGGACGAAAAAGAAGGAAGGAAGGAAAGTTTTTTTAAAGTTTTTTAACTCTTCTTTTAAATGTTGGTCAAAAGTAATATTTAAGTTAAATCAGTTAAATCATCATTAATGTTAAGGTTTCTTTTTTTTCCTTTTCAAATCCACTGTTCACATTAATTCAGTCTCCTGTGTTTCCAGTATTTAGAGCATGTGGTGAACGTTTGTATTATCATGTTTAAAAAAAATAACTTTAACCGCGTCCTTCAACCGTCTCATTACCGAGGCGTTCACTTGCACAGTTTCTGACAGATGAAAAGGAAGCAGAACATAATTTGTCTCTTCTTGCATACTTTCTTTCTGCAGAGAGACGAAGCAGCGTGCAGTTAAATGTGGCAACATCATAAAACATGTAAGCTGTGAAGGAGGTTTCTGTACAGCGCCACAAAGAGTCTCAAGGCGCTCCGAGCAACATAAAGAGACCAAATCAAGGATGATTCTCTCAACCTTGTCGGCTAATTTGAAAAGCACATATTTGGCCTGAATACATTTCAACCCCGGAGGATTCAACATGAGCATTACACAGGAACTCTGATCATTAAAGCTGCAATAAGTATAAGTCGATATGTTGAATCATGAGTTCTCATAGCCCAAAGTAACATCTTCTAATTTCTTGTTTTTGTACAAATCAACACTTTGACTGTTCTTTCATTCTTTCCTTCCTTCCTTCCTTCCTCCTCCCTTCTTTCTGTCCTTCCTTCCTTCCTCCTTCCTTCCTTCCGTCCTTCCTTCCTGCTTTCCTTCCTTCCTTCCTTCCTCCTCCCTTCTTTCTTTCCTTCCTTCCTTCCTCCTCCCTTCCATCTTTCCTTCCTTCCTCCTCCCTTCTTTCCTTCCTTCTTTCCTTTCTCACTACAGTCTACAGTTAGCCAGTTAGCTGAGTTAGCCGCCAAGCTAGCCGATGAGTTAGCCGCAGAAAGCTCTCAGACGTAGCGTCCATGTTTCTGGTAGAGGTGGTGACTTTGATTGACAGGTGACACTTGGTAGGGGGCGGGGCTTCAGCGTTTGGGAGCAGAGAAAGAGGCTGATTTTTACACAACTTTGAAGCCTAATTTCATATATTTGACGATTTTTTTAATCATTCAAATTTAGCGGGGTGGTTAACAACACACTTTTCTGTGATATATCAAACTCACAACACATATTTATTCTTACTTTACACAGACTTTAACAACAAAGAAAAAGGTATAATCTCCCTTCTCCTCCTTCTCACTGTGAGCAGCAATGACAATATCTAACTTTTAAATTAACAATAAAGCAAACAACATTATCTGCAGCTATGAACAGGAACAACCCTCCATCATATCAGAGATGAACAACACACTGACTGATGTCTGATATGTAATACAAGACCAACATCCGCCAAAAACAATACATCACTCTGACTTTCCTGGCAGTGCTGAAACCTTTAACCAAGCCAATCAATCAATTTAGAGTATTAATCAAAATTTAATCCACAGCTTTGATAACAATAACCGAGAGGAACTAAACGTGTAATATCACACTAACAGATATTCTGACTTGTCAAACGCAGGTGTAACTAATACCATTATTAATCCTGCATTTATTGCCGGAGCACGGCTTTATAATTAATGTCATTTATTTGAAATTTAATTTGAGGATAAGCCCCTTGATGTGCACCAGCTCGTTCTCATCACTTTTCGAGGCGGGTGGGGGGTGGGGGAGAGGATCCTGTGATACATTATTAGTTCCACCTGAGTCTTTCCTGCCTAATTCAGTCTGGAAGGAACAAAGAAAAAGCGAGAGTGCTCTGTCACTGTAAGTCTGTTAAGATTCGGATTAGTCAAATGTCGACAAACTTTTTGACGGCAAAAGAAAAGAAAATCTGGAGATAATCATCAAGCGATCACGTCGGTAAAATCCAGATTATGACGAAGCTTTAGCTGCTCTTTAGTTCACTGTCAACATAACAGGAGACACTTGTGTATTTTATTTAAAACTCTTAACCTGCATGAAAGAGATGAATGAGAAAAGATGCAAAAAGAAACAATGCTCATGATCTCGATAATGTTATTTCAATAAAACTTCAACATGGCTCCTTTTGTTAATAGCCACTCCAATCCCTGTATTATTTTAGGGTTTCCAAAAGCAACAAATGTGAAGATATGACATAGATTTCTCACTAAAATATTTCTCCTGAGTCGACACATGATACTTGAGGCTTCATGCTTCATCGTCTCGGCTCGATAATGTTGTAATTTCAAAGCAGCGGCCACCACAAATAAACTCTAAATCTAAAGACAGCTGGACCTGAATCGACCCTCTGACATTACTTGTGATTGATGGAGCTCACAGCGGACTCATGTGACACACACACATGCCCAAAATGCCAGAGTGGGGACTGCAGGGAGAACGCGGACGCCGCCGTGATGAACACTTGGCATTAGTCTGCAAGCGACAAGGGAGATGTCCATTAGCGACGTCCGTGTGCCATCGAATACATCTCATACTGGGGGCATGTCAATGACGGTAACAGTGTAGGGACCATTATGAACTCTCTCATGCAGGGAAAAAGAAGAATCAGTTTCAAGAGACAGATGCTGAAAGAGCTACAGTAGTTTTAATCGAATGAGGAAGTAAAAACTCTGAAAAGTGATTTAAAACTGTGTTCCCTCTAATGGTCAGCAGGGGGCGACTCAGCTGGCTCCGAATAGAAGTCTGATCGTGTAGAAGTCTGTGAGAATGATTTAATGACTTTATGGTCTCAATCACTAGTTTGAAGTCTTCTTTAATACAACATGTTGTCCTCGAGTCAAGGAAGGAAGGGAAAGAGGAAAGGAAAGGAGGGAGAAGGGAGGAAAGAAGGAAGGAAGTAAAGGAATGGAGGAAAGGAAGGAAGGGAGGAAGGGAAGGAGGAAAGGATGGAAGGGAGGAAGAAGGGAGGAAAGGAGGAAGGAAGGAAGGAAGGAAGGAAGGAAGGAAGGAAGGAAGGAAGGAAAGAAGGAAGGAAGGAAGGAAGGAAGGAAGGAAGAAGGAAGGAAGGAAGGAAGGAAGGAAGGAAGGAAGGAGGGAGGAAGAAGGAAGGAAAGGAGCTAGGAAGGACGGAAGGGAGGAAGAAAGGAAGGATGGGAGGAAGAAGGAAGGAAGGAAGGAAGGAAGGAAGGAAGGAAGGAAGGAAGGAAGGAAGGAAGGAAGGAAGGAAGGAAGGAAGGAACAGTCAAAACAAAATAAATGTTGGTGTTTTATTGTAGTAAAAGACCCTCTAAGGAGTCCGATGTTCAGTTTTTCCAGTAAGTACATTTTGTATGTTTGGCAATATAATCACTTCTCATCACTTCTGCCTCCAAAAATCCGAGATAACGACGGTCAAAATGTGAAACTCAAGGCTTCAAAACACAAGTCCACAAACCAGTGAGTGACATAACAGTGGATAAGTCCATTATTTTTTAAACAGTCTATGGTTTTAAGATAACTGTGTTGGGAGAGAAAACTGTCTGACTGTCAAATCCCTGTCCTTGAACGCACCGACCGCAAGACTGCTTCACAATCTTTTACAATAAACAGCAATAACCATGAAGAGCTGTAAAGGCAACTAAATGTTTATTGAGATGGAGTTTTAAGTTTCTACATGTTGATTTTCAGAGCGCACTGCAGTGAACTTAACCCAATACTGCCTGATTTCTGTTAGCATTGATTAAATGTATGACATGGAGTAGATGTTATCAAGTATTTCAAATTATTTAAATCATATTAAGTCTTTAATTTGTTGTGTGTAGACCAAACAAGAGTCCAAAATTATGTGACAAAAGCAGCAAATCCTCACATTTAAGGAGCTGAAACCAGATATATTGTTGGCCTTTATTCATATGCTATCATGCACCCCATGTAAGCCATGAGGAATGGGTTTTTACAGTGACATAAGACAACAAAAGTCATGCATTCATTGCTCCATTCATTCAGTTGGATAAGGGAATGTAAAAAAACCCACTGGTCCGTGTACCTTTCAGAGCGCTACAGTAAAATGTCAACTGTGCATTTGTCAGCAAATCAGTGAAGGTTCAAAAGGTGGGAGGGGAAGTGAAGAACAAGGTGAGACAAGCCCCTTCCTGCCTACAAACACAGTAAACACAGAACAGCAGCACAGCTCTTTCCACAGCCTGTCAAAAAACCGCAAAGAAAAAATCCACTCGAGCTGAAAATGCACTACTGCTACAGCATGTTTCCCCCTCGCCCCCCCCCAGCACAAATATGGAAGAGCATCAACAAGAAGACCACACACAGCAACTGAAGAGCTAGTTTACACAGCTATGGCTCACAAGGGTACACTTTCTTGCCAATAACTTTATATAGAAGGGATTGTGGGTCATATATCCATCCATTTCCATCCATTTCCAGCCACTTATCCAAGGCTGAGCAATGAAACCCAAACACCTTTCTCCTCAGCAATGCTCATCAGCTCCTCCTGAGGGATCCCAAAGTGTTCCCAGGCCAGGAGAGATATGTAATCCCTCCAGCATGTTCTGGATCTGGGTCTGCCTCGGGATCTCCTCCCAGTCAGATGTGCCTGACACCTCTAAAGGGAGCCGTCCAGGTGCCCAAACCACCTCAGCTGGCTCCACACACAAAAACTGAAAAGCTAGTTTACACAGCTATGGCTCACTAGGGTACACTTTTTTGCTAATAACTTTATATAGAAGGGATTGTGGGTCACATATCCATCCATTTCCATCCATTTCCTGCCACTTATGCAAGACTAAGCAATGAAACCCAAACACCTTTCTCCCCAGCAATGCTCATCAGCTCCTCCTGAGGGATCACCTCACCTGGCTCCTTTTGATGCAAAGGAGCAGCGTCTCTATTCCTAGCCTTCCCTGGATGTCTCGACTCCTAACCTTATCTCTAAGGCTGTGAATCAACAAGAAGACCACACACAGCAACAGAAGAGCTAGTTTACACAGCTATGGCTCGCTAGGGTACACTTTTTTGCCAATAACTTTATATAGAAGGGATTGTGGGTCATATATCCATTCATTTCCATCCATTTTCATCCATTTTCATCCATTTCCATCCATTTCCTGCCACTTATGCAAGACTAAGCAATGAAACCCAAACACCTTTCTCCCCAGAAATTCTCATCAACTCCTCCTGAGGGACAACCTCACCTGGCTCCTTTTGATGCAAAGGAGCAGCGGCTCTATTCCTAGCCTTCCCCGAATGTCTAAACTCCTAACCCTATCTCTATCTCTAAGGCTGTGAATCAACAAGAAGACCACACACAGCAACTGAAAAGCTAGTTTACACAGCTATGGCTCACTATGTTACACTGTTTTTGTCAATAACTTTATACAGAAGGGATTGTGGGTCACATATCCATTCATTTTCATCCATTTTCATCCATTTCCATCCATTTCCTGCCACTTATCCAAGGCTGAGCAATGAAACCCAAACACCTTTCTCCCCAGCAATCAGCATCAGCTCCTCCTGAGGGATCCCAAAGTGTTCCCAGGCCAGGAGAGATATGTAATCCCTCCAGCATGTTCTGGGTCTGGGTCTGCCTCGGGATCTCCTCCTAGTCAGATGTGCCTGACACCTCTAAAGGGAGCCGTCCAGGTGCCCAAACCACCTCAGCTGGCTCCACACACAAAAACTGAAAAGCTAGTTTACACAGCTATGGCTCACTAGGGTACACTTTTTTGCCAATAACTTTATATAGAAGGGATTGTGGGTCACATATCCATCCATTTCCATCCATTTCCTGCCACTTATGCAAGACTAAGCAATGAAACCCAAACACCTTTCTCCCCAGCAATGCTCATCAGCTCTTCCTGAGGGACCACCTCACCTGGTTCCTTTTGATGCAAAGGAGCAGCGGCTCTATTCCTAGCCTTCCCTGGATGTCTCGACTCCTAACCTTATCTCTATCTCTAAGGCTGTGAATCAACAGGAAGACCACACACAGCAACTGAAGAGCTAGTTTACACAGCTATGGCTCTCTAGGTTACACCTTTTTTGCCAATAATTTTATAAAGAAGGGATTATGGGTCATATATCTATTCATTTCCATCCATTTTCATCCATTTCCTGCCACTTATCCAAGGCTGAGCAATGAAACCCAAACACCTTTTTCCCAAGCTGCTCCTTTTGATGCAAAGGAGCAGCGCCTCTACTCCCAGCTTCCCCCAGATGTCTCTACTCGTAACCCTATCTCTATCCCTAAGGCTGTGAATCATATAGTTTGGGATATTTCTCAACCTCGACAACAAGTCTCTCTTTATCCATTGTTCTCCACACACACACACGCACAAGACAGCGACAGCAAGACGTGACGAGAGGAGTCTGAGCTGCTGCAGGAGCCAAGGGCCTCGACGGACCTCCCTCTACTGTAGCAGACAAGCAGAAAACTGTAATTTCATGTGTTATCAAGCAGATGCAGACTGACTGACAGAGCTATTGGATATTGTTTGCCCCCGGCGAGGCATTTTCAAGCGTTGCAGCAGGTGCCTGGAGGCGCAACAGCAGAAGTTATGTGAAATATGTAAACAATTGGCAGGCGGAGTTACAGCAGAGTCATGTTGGTCTTTGCTCCTGCAGGCTGAACCGAGGCAAAAAAAAAAAAACCTTTAAGACTCAGAGAAAATCAATAAGATACTGTCATCTCCACAGCAGAGACAATATAAATATCTTGAGCTCATTTCAAATAGATTTGTATGCAGAAAGCTCATTTGATACGAAAAAAAAACAAACATTGTAAAACTCCCACATAAAGTTCAATAAATTAAAAAGCCCACATGCTGAAAACAGTGAGTGAAAGAGAAAAAGTGATGAGAAGGTTATAAGTTCACTGCTGTTAACAGAGATTAAAAAACTTAAAAACTTACACAGCAGTGAGACTGACTACATTTCACTTGTTTCAACAGCTGAAAGATCATCTGAATGGAAAAACGACAGCTTATATCAACTCATTTCATACATGGAGGGTTGGAGCTGAGGAGAGTTTCAGAAAGTTTTAATCTCTGGAGACTCAGAAAGAACGTTTTTAATGATTATATTTTTTTGTTTTAATTTATTCTATCTATTGGTTGTTGGCTCTACCACAATATTTGTCTTGGTTGTGCAGTATTTGTTACAGTTATAGGAGTCATTCTTCATCAGTATACTTCACTTTTGATTGAACTGAGTACACTTAATTTCTCTCACATTGCCCATTGTGATATACTTTGCTTTTACTTTGAATCAGTTTTTATGTAAATTGTGTTGATCTAGTCGGACTTTGTCTTGGCCAGGACGAGTTACAGATTAAACTAATTTAAATGAGATATATAACACATTAACTTGTGAGTTTTAGAGGTGCTGGTTGGCTGGTTTAGTTAACTTTGGACAGACCAAGGCTAGCTGTCCGCAGTCTTTGTGCTAAGCTAAGCTAACCGGCTACTGGCTCCAGCTAAATATCTATAGTTAGAGATTAGACGTGAGTCGGAATAAGAGTCTATTGTAGATTTTAAATGTTTCATGGGGCGATAATATGCTTTTTGTGCTTTTCTCGTATTTATATACTGTTATGAAGTCGGGTATCTATACTAAACATAGTCAAAGTTCTAAAACTTGAGGTGAACATTGAAGAAATGCTCCCTGAAAATCAAAACCCGGGGCGTCAACTTGCTCTGATCGCTTCGTTAGCTATGGTTTTTTCTACCTTGTTGATGAGTTGATGTCAGCATGAAGTAAAGAATGAGTAAAAGTAGTGAAATCTTATTATTACTTACTGAAGAGGTTTCTGACGGAGGCTGAACTAAGGGGCTGCATAAAGGTCCAGTAAAGGTTGAATAAGGAGTTTTAAAATGTATATCATGAGAAGATATCCCAGAATATGAATATAGAGCTGGAAACGTGCATAATGTGTCCCCTTTTAATGTCTAAACTAATCATTTAACACCTAAATAACACAGTCTAGTATGCAAGTCTTTGCACAAAATACTTCAATAGACTTGAGACACTAGTTCTAATGTGATTAATTGCTTTTGAAATAAACTTTTAATGTGATTTTTGATATGCATTTTGCCTGTCTGTCTTTTCATGTATAAAATAAAATAAAATGATCCTGTGCAGTGAATAAAGAGTGTTTACGTGAGCAAATATAAAAGCTCTCATGAACTAACTGTAGGTTCACCTGCTGTTCTTTCCACAGTATGCTGGGATGTTGTACAATGACCATAAAATTTACGAGCATGTCTGGACGCTAGTGGACCGTTGGGTCTCGCACCGGGCCTTCAGCGGTCAGATTGATGACCCTGCCACCCACACACACACACACACACACACACACACGCAGCAAAGTGCACTCATCACTCATTGCCTCAATCTCCTCTGAAAACAAAAACACTATGCAAACTTTTAACTCATGTGTCTAAATCACCGGCTCAACAAGCTGAAACTATGGAAACGGCAATTATTTCTCACAGTGAGACAGATTAGCATTAGCAAAAATGCCAACAAGGTCTCAGATGGTTTATAAGTTCACTCATGTTTCCCAACGATCAGCCAACGATAGTTTTTTTTTTAAATATAGAAATTAGGCCATGTACTGTAACTCACAGCAGCAAAATCAAGCACTCAAGCAACCAACAATCTTCATCAGTACTACAGGATATTAAAAGAAAAAATCCATCCTTTATTAATTTACAGGGCTAAAACCAGTTTATATATATTCCATGAAGCACTACCCGTGTTGAACAGCAAGTTTAGCCAATAAAATACCTTCCTTTTTATGGCTCGAAGTCCTTCACGAAGCTCTTGACTGACTGTTTGAGACCTTGAGGTGAACGTGTTGGTCGCTCACCTTCAGATATTTATTTTTTTAACCCTGAAAACCTCGCCTGGAAAATTGAATCCAGAGCAAATCAGCCATGATGTCAATTTTCTTTGTTGGCTGTCATTCCTCTCAATACCCAACGGTATAAAGATGGCACGCGGAGTAACACCTGCGCTTAATGGTTGATGTGATGACATCACCTGGTGCCCGTTGGCTGGTCTTAGAGGTCAATCAAATAATCAGATTTTATTTATATAGACACCTTTACAACAGGTTAATGTAGTCAAAAGTGCTTTACAGTTGATTGACAAGCTGATAAAAAGACAGAAGAACATAAAGAATAGGAATAAAAAACTGAAAAGACAAAAATTGAGACCAATGCATGCAAGAGAAAATGAGAATGATTTAGAACATTTAAATAAAATAAGTAAGTAGGATAAGAGAGAAAGGAGAAAGGGTTTATTAAAAGTCAGAGGTGGCAGTGTCCCAATTGTGATATAACCCTAACCCTCTGATTAGCTTGCCCTGATATTCTCACTCCTCATATCTAAACCTCACCAACCCAACCAATGAAAGCAAGAAGCACTAGCCAATCGGAGGCTGAGTGGGGCGCTTCATGACTTTACCATCCTAGGGGGGAAATAATTGGCATCCCAAATGCTAAAAAATGAATTTTTATTGGTTATTTTTGTTGATAACCTACTATATTTAATGCCAAGTAGACTTTCTATGAGCAGAGGCTGCAACTGAGGACACACCAGGTCCTTTGGGTGGAGATAACTGTGTAAAGAATCACACTTCCAGCTCCAAATAATGGGTTTATAGTTATGATAGTAGCTGAATCGTAACATTATAATTACAAATTTGTTATATTTTTACTATAGCTAAAAAGTACACCTCTCAAAAAAGGAGCTTCAGTAACAGAGTCAAACTCTACCATCACAAGATACAGGCTGCCTCTGATGTTTTACCCTGATATTCTAAACATCAATGTAGGACTAGTCATTGAGAAGCAGAATTGGGCAGGTGATGACTTTGCCATCCTAGAAAAAAAAAAGGCCCAATTTCGATAGGATGACACCAAAAATGAACCAACCAATGCAACCAAGGACAGACTTCCAGCTCCAAATATCATATAATAAATATCATAAAATAAAAGGCTGTGACAGATCTCCTCTGTCATTAAACATTAGCAGTCCAGTCACAGAGGAGCTTCAGTGATGGAGACAAACAACAATGCAATCTTTTCATGTATCAGAGCCGACACATCTGGACCAAAACGTTTAAAGAAAGAATAAAGTTTCTTTTTTTTAATGCTTCATAAATTCCCATCCTCAGACCTGAAACAGATTCCAGTCACGGCTCTCTGACTCCCTGATGGGGCTTTTCTGTTCCCGCCCTGCTTGGTGGCTCAAAAGGAAATTGATCTTTAGACTGCTGCTCTTGAGTTTTGGACAGAGAGAACGAGAGTGAGAGAGAGAGAGAGAGAGAGAGAGAGCGAGAGAGAGAGAGAGAGAGCGAGAGAAAATAAAATCACCCTGTGCCACAACGCCAGAAGCTTCTGATGATTACTCGTTTTTCTCTCTGTACCTGGACTACATGACAATTTGTTTTGTGCCTTCCAGAAGAAAAAAAGTGAGCTGCTCCTTTATTTTCCGCAGAGCTACACCTCTGACCCAGCGACCACATTTATTATACATCCTTTAAAAACACTATAAACCTTCCTTAACCCTCCTGTTGTCCTCGAGTTAAGGAAAGGAAAATTAAGGAAAGGAGGGAGGGAGGAAGGGAGGAAAGGAAAGAAGGTAGGGAGGAAGGTAAGGAAGGAAGGACAGAGAAAATAAGGAAGGAAGGAAGGTAGGAGGGAGGGAGAAGGAAGGAAAGGAGGAAGGAAAGAAAGAAGGGAGGAAGGAAGGAAGGATGGAGGAAATAAGGAAGGTAGGAGGGAGGGAGGGAGGAAAGAAGGAAAGAAGGATTGAGGAAAGAAGGAAAGAAGGAGGGAAGGAAAGAAGGAGGGAGGGAGGGAGGAAGAAAGGGGGATGGAGAAAGGAAGGAAAGGAAGGAAGGAAGGATGGAGGAAATAAGGAAGGTAGAAGGGAGGGAGAGAGGGAGGAAAGAAAGGAAAAGAGGAAGGGAGGAAGGAAGGAAAGAAGGGCAGAGGAAAGAAGGAACAGTCAGTTTGACCCGGGAGGACGACAGGAAGGTTAAACATCTCTAACATAAAGACAGATTTATCATCTTAACCCTCGGTATTCCTATTTCTATTGTTCTACGTCATTTCTGCCTGTCGCTGTGCGTAGGTGAGCCAGAGATCCGACTCTTGGAGAAATCCCAAGCTATCGACCTCGGGCGGGTGTTGCCACAATCAAGCTGACGAGCTGAGATTTGTCTTTCTTTTATGAAAACCTCTTCGCAAAAAAAAAAAAAAAAAGAAAGAAAGAAAGAAAAAACACACACACTCTCATTGGGAAAAGAGCTCTAAGGAGGGGAAAGTCTCTTTCAACTTCTGCTGAGGAATAAATTGGGCTTTTAGATGAGCAGAACGGCCTTGGATAAAAAGAGATGAAAAAAAAAAGAATCAAAGAGGAGAGTGGAAATGTTCTCATCTGCCAGGATGTGTTGAAGTTCAGGGAGGATGGTATCTAATGGTTTTTTTTTTCTTTTTGTGGAGCTTCGTGTTCTTTAGTGGGAATGTGATGATTCTCCAAAACAACAGCTGGCTCCCTCTGATGCGGTTCAACGTGCAACATGAAGCTTATGTTTTTGAGCTTTAAATTGATGAAGAAACCTTGACATGATTACAGAAAACAAATGAGAGCGTGGTGCAGATAATTAGATGATTATATTACTAATATAGTGCAAGGTGAGTGGAGGGTAACGGCATTATGTATACATCCACCAATCAGATCCCAAATAGAGCCTCTCAAGTTTCATCCCAAGAGGAAGCTGCATTCAAGTAAAGTGAATTTTATATGTTTGACTTCTAGACTTTGCAGAAGTTGTGAGTGAATGAGATGACAGATTGACAAAACAAACATTTACTGTAAGAACACACATAGCTCAGACAGAAAAACATCCAACTATCTGATTTCTGCTAGTTACCCATTGGTTTGTGGACTGCTGCTCGGAAGCCAATAGTTTCTAATCTAGGCAGCGCCATCTTGAAAATTTCAGGTGCATGCTGGGAAAAATAAAAACACGGATTCTACTTATATGGGCATGAGGCGTTGCCAGGGGCGGAGCGGGGAGGTTGCTATGGTTGCGAGGGCTGGATCTCGAGGACATTGGTCAATCAACCTGTCAATCAGGAAGTAGCCACGCCCTAATGCATACCCTGCTTTATCGTCACATATAAAATCAGGGAGGCCAAAATGTCCCAAATGAACATCATACTGCATTGAAGAAGGCTTTAAACTAGCGATTGAGACCACAAACACATTTTGAAAACTTAAGCCTTTTTCAAACAAACAAACTTCCATTCCTCTTATTGGCCTTTCACTCTTCTGACTTTGTGCCTTTAAACAGAAACTTTCTCCTGGAGCTCTTTCAAGTCTTATTTTGTACCTCTAAGCAAATCACTCCAAACTAAATCCTGTTTTTTTTCTAACAGAGTCGAGGCCTCGAGACCCTGAAAGTCTGCTCAGCGATGTCTCATCTGTTTACTGTAATTACACTAATATCCCGAATCGTAACAAGATAATGATTTATTGATGTCAAAACACTCAATGTAGCAGCAGCTGCTGCTGCTGCTCGGTGTTTCAGGGAACTACTGACCCCCTCCTCTTCCTCCTCCTCCTCTTCAACCATCCTCTGGGGTTTTATCAGAGTACAACAAGCAGCAGCAGAGAGAGGAGGAAGAGGAAGAAGAGGAGGAGGAGGAGGAGGAAGAGGAGGAAGGTAGAAACCAGAGAGAGAGAGAGCTGAAGGGGAAAGACAAAAGTAAAAAGGGGATGATGGCACGCCCTGTGATGATCCCACTCGACACACGCCGGCTTAGATTTAATCCCTCATGCAGAAGTGTGTGTGGTGAGAAAGACGACGAGGGGGGAGGGAGGGAGGGAGGGAGGGGGTGGCGGGTGGGGGGGTGGTGGTGTTAATCATTTCTGTTGAGAGCTACGCCCTCGCATCACATCTGAGGGTATGAAGAGATGGACGTACGCAGCAGCAGAGATATTAAGCTGTATATAGAAACAAGTGGAAAACAGGTGGTCTGTCCTTCCTCCCTTCCTCTCTCTTTCCTCCCTTCCTTCTTTCCTTCCTTCCCTCCTTCTTTCCTTTCCTTCCTCCCTCCCTCCTTCTCGCTTTATTTCCTCCCCCTTAACTTCCTTCTTTCCTTCCTTGCTCTCTTCCTCTTTTCCTTTCTTCCTCCCTCCTACCTTCCTCCCTTCCTTCCTTTCCTCCCTCCTTTCCTTCCTTCCTTCCTCCCTCCCTCCTTTCCTTCCTTCCCTCCTTCCTTCCTTCTACTTAGTAATTTCTTACTTTAATGATTTAAATTGCACTAATACTTGGTCACCTACTTGACAATTTGTACCACATATATATATTTTTTTTAAGAGTCACTGTCCTCTTAACGCTTGATTGTCTTCCCTCATTTGTGAGTCAATTTGAATTAAAAGCATCTTCAAAATGATAAAATGTTAATGTAGTCTGCAGATTAGATGTAAAAATAAGTACTTCTGCTGTTTTTCAACCCTTTCATTTTTAAAATGTTTCTTTCCTTCTATCCATCTTTGATTATTCCTTTGCTGTAGCTTGTTGGTTTTTTTGTTAGTTTTACAACTCTAGAGGGTTTTTTTCCTCCTCATAATCATGTCTCTGATTTGATTTGATTATAATTGTCCTCTTTGTCAAGTCAAGCACGTTGGTTAACATTTATGGTTTTTAAATGTGCTCCATAAATAAACTGACTCCACTTGATATTTAAAGTTGATGTGGCAAATATGGTTGCAAATGAACAGAAACAGCATTAGCACTTATTTGGAGTTGTGTTACAGGCAACCTGACCACTGACCACTGACCACTAATATTCATTCTTTTTGCTCTGTTTTGGTCTCCACCATCATCTGAAAGAAATATCTGGGAGTCAAATGTCACTTTCTATCCATAAATATTGTTTGTTAGCTTTATTTAATCCTCATAATTATCTCTGTCAAGCACCAATATTCACTCTTTTTGCTCCGTTTTGGTCTCCACCAAAGTCAGAAAGTGACATTTTCCTCCCAGATATTTCTTTCAATCAAAAAATATTGTTTGTTAGTTGTTTTTTTTTGGTTGGTTTTATAACTGTAAAGTTTTTAATCCTCATAATTATCTCTGTCAAGCACCAATATTCACTCTTTTTGCTCGGTTTTGGTCTCCACCAACATCTGAAAGAAATATCTAGGGGCCAAATCTTCTATTTCACTTTACTCCTATTCATTTGCATTGTCCAGAAATATGTAATAAATGGATTTAAACAGCATTAGAGTTCTTCTTCCACCACAGCTTGAACCACCTGAGGACAAATTCAGAAACTTTTGACAACTTTGACATAAAAAAAAAAAAAAATTAAAAAAACTCATCCTAGCTGTAGACGGGAAAAGTACAAATCAATCACGCACATCCTTTCCTGCTGTCAATCAAACAGAGAGGCTAATTTTTTACGTTTCTTCTTCGGTTTGTTCCTCCCTCGCTGCACCTTATCTGACATTTTCTCTGCCGACAAGAGTCAAGTGGCTGAAAACAGCAGCGGTGACCCTTCTGCGGCAGGAAAAGAGAGGGACAGATGGAGAGAGAGAGAGAGAGTGTGTGTGTGTGTAGAGAGAGAGAGTGTGTGTGTGTGTGTAGAGAGAGAGAGTGTGTGTGTGTGGAGAGAGTGTGTGTGTAGAGAGAGAGTGTGTGTGTGTGTGTGTGGAGGGAAAACAACCAAGCATGTCAACACAAATCATCTCCATGCCAGAGGCGACCTGACAGGTGACTGCAACATGTTTCCCAGGCCTGAGGGTCCGCCAGAAGGATAAAATGTGTGTGACAGGAAAGGTAAATGTGACAGAAAGACTGCAGAGGTTCATGTTTGAGGTCAATCTGAGTTATTAAACAAAAACTACCACCAAAAAAAAAAAAAGCCCTATAATATAATCATAGGTGCGATCATAATAAAAATCATAGAGTCAGTTACGGAAGAAAAATGAGCTCGACTCTCACCATCATAATTGAATCTGTGAAATTCGATAAGTGTGAAAAGTTTATTCTTGACTTCATTCTCGAATCTTAACTTAATAGCTTTTTCCTGAGACTTCACACTCATATAAACTCCCACGCTCATGATATATTGGATAGATGGATGGATGGATGGATGGATGGATGGATGGATGGATGGATGGATGAGTCACACGATGGCTGCATGCAGGTCTAAAGCACTGTGCATTAAATATAGGTTTTTAAATACATTTAATAATGGACTCAGGGCCAAGTTAAGGATCCAGCATGTTTGTTTTGGTCATATTCGATATAGCAGAGCTTTCCAAAAAATAATTGCAGTTTCCTGGTCATAATTATGACTTGGAACTTGATGTAAATGCTATTTAGGGAACCTTGGAAAGTGGTAATCACCATACTTTGGGTCAGGTAATGATGACGGGGCAATCTGCATGATAAAAAAAAAACCTCTATCCACTCATGAGGACTAAAGAGATGTGGTCAAAATAAATAGAAAAGGCAAGATCAGCTTCAGATGGAGGTATCACCTGGTAAGGCGTTGCTATGGTTACTCACAGTTAAACGTGTTACTGAATACATATACTGATGTTTTTAATTCTTTGAAATCATTTTTTTTTTATACATTTAGTAAATAAATCATGATGTCAGCTTATTTGGAGCACATATGGGTTTAAATGGTGCCAAACCTTTGACTTTTTTTCATCGAATATCTTTATTTTATATTCCAATATCTACATGAACTAATGAAAACATTTTACAATGAGAGATAAATGTTGCATTATAAGAAATGATCTCCCTTATAAATCATGTCAGTATCCATGACAACACAGCTGGACTTAGATATTGGTGCTTAATGGGAACACTGAGGAAGGAAGGAAGGAAGGAAGGAAGGAGGGAAGGAGGGAAGGAGGGAAAGAAGGACAGAAGGAAGTAGGGAGGAAGGACAGAAGGAAGGAAGGAAGGACAGAAGGAAGGAACATTTATCCTAACAGCTGAAAAACATTGGTTAGAAAACTAGAAAAGTACTCAAATGTAATAAGTTTACATTACTTTGATGAAGTCATTAAAATAGTTACATTACTTATTACATATTAAATAGAGTAACTAGTAATCTGTAACCTTGACAACGCTGGACTATGACATCAGAAGATTCCGAAGTCAGTCCTGTGACACTAACAACCCAAACAGCTCCAGGCTTTTTCTTATCCCTCTCTCTCTCCCTCTCTCCCTCTCGCTCTCTCTCCCTCTCCCTCTCCCTCTCCCTCTCTCTCTCTCTCTCTCTCTCTCTCTCTCTCTCTCTCCTCTCTCTCTCTCTCTCTCTCTCTCTCTCTCTCTCTCTCTCTCTCTCTCTCTCTCTCTCTCTCTCTCTCTCTCTCTCTCATCCCTCGAGGACAGAAACCTCCCACCGCTCACCAGAGCCGATCGACCTCTACCTGCCAGGTTTGACTGTCTGTAACCGACTGTAAGTGTCAGACAGTGAAGAATGACTCGTCTGTGCTCTGGCAAAAAAAAATCTGCAAAACAAAAGTTCAACGTCAGGACAAACTCAGAGCCTCGAGAGTCTAACTGTTGAACATTTGGGATGTAATTAAAGGCGAGTAGAAGCCCACCAGCTGTGCAGAGCTTGAGGAATATATGGAGCTAGGTGAGAAGCTTACATGGTTGTGATACAGTAAAGGCCAAACACATAAGCCCTCGGAGCGCTGAAACACCTAAAGAGCCAGCGTGTGCAACAGATGGTTATTTGGATCAAAGCCAGATGGATTCTGCATAATTGTGAGGAAGAGAAGTATTAAATACATTTTTAAAAAGAACAAGGATGCTAAAATCAAATTATGCTCAGCAGCTGCAGCTCTTGTTGAGATATATTTGAATTATCTGTAAGTGTTCAGTGCTCAGAGACGGTGATCCTTGATTTTAAAGCAAAGCAAAATATTTTTATTACTATTAGTGGGGGGGTGGGTTAATTCCTTCCCTTCCTTATTTCCTCTGTCCTTCTTTCCTTCCTCCCTCCCTCCTACCTTCCTTCTTTCCCTTCCCTTCCCTTCCTTTCCTTTCCTTTCCTTTCCTTTCTCCCTTCCTTCCTTCCTCCCTCCTTCCCTCTTTTCCTTCCTTCTTCTGTCCTTCCTCCCTCCCTCCAGAGATCTCCTGTTGAGTTAAGGAAGGAAGGAAAGGAGGGAGGGAGGAAGGGAAAGGAAGGAAGGGAGGAAAGGAGGGAGGACAGAAGGGAGGAAGGGAAGGGAAGGGAGGAAGGGAAGGAAGGAAGGAAGGAAGGATAGAGGAAATAAGGAAGGAAGGATACAGGAAATAAGGAAGGAAGGATAGAGGAAATAAGGAAGGAAGGAAAGAAGGATGGGAGGAAGGAAGAAATGAGGATGGAAGGAAGGAAGGAAGGAAGGAAGGAAAGAAAGAGAGAAGGAGGGAGGGAGTAAGATGATGGGAGGGAGTAAGATGATGTCGTTCATCATTAGATGAATCAATATTTTATAATAACAGTGTCTGAGCTGTTAGTGATGATCTGCAGCCGCTCTCAGCTTCACGGTAGACCTGTCACCATAATCATCATGTCTATATACAGACTGATTATATGATACATGGACGTGACCTTTGACCTCAGTATTGTCACACTTCACATTAGCAGCAAAGTGAGTCGTTTCTGGAATGTAAGGGTGCGTTAGCTTTTTAAAAAAATAACATGTATAAATCTCTCAAGTGATATAACCACCAACGTTTTAAGAATCCATAACTCATAATAGTGAATCAGATTAGTTCGTTTATGTGGAGGTGTGTTACCATGGAGACACAAAACACTTTGCTTGTTACTGGCCTCATACAGCTCCATTAAACTGTTATACTGCCGTTACACATCAGCGCTTCATGTAAAGTCAACTATCAGTCATCATCACGTCTATATATGGACTTATCATCGTATGACGGATGGATATGACCTCGAGCTTCTTTTTTTTTTTTTTAATCTCAGTATTGTCACACTTCATATTAGCAGCTAAGAAGCTATTCATGTCACATTGGATAAGTGAGTAGTGTCCTCCATTCCACACTGTGTTCGTCCTGAGTGGAGACTTTGCATTATTATGCTTATAAAGCTGCGTTCAGACTGCAGGCAAATCTGATTCCTTCTCAAATCTGATTTTTAGGCCCGACTGTCCAAACTGTTTTTAGCAAGTATCCAAATCAGATTTGGCTCTGTTCAGACTGGGCCACATTAATGACCAATCTGACAGGTTGCTGTGGCAACGTCGTCGGAGCGGAGGCGTCATCTAGCGTGTATTATGTGATGTCATATAATTGCGACAGCGACAGCAACAAGAAACCCTTGAGTTTCTCTTGAACCGAGTCATCTCCCCAAAGATTAAGAATATGGTTTGGTCCTCTGTCCATGGACTGATGTTTACGTCCTCCGTTGCCTCCAGTGATATCACCTAGCAACAACAACTGGAATAAGCGCGGGTCTGGTGTCGCATAGAGTGACGTAGCGTAGAGACAGAGACGTCACGGACAGTCAAATCCGATGTGAGTGTTTGGAGCTGTTCAGACTCAGACACATCTGTCCAGATGAGATTTGAAACTTCCTCCCAAAGGTGGCTGCAACTTTACTGTTTCGGTTCACTCTCAGCGCTCTTATAGTGTTGTTTTAAGAGAAAAAGCTGTAAAAAGACACTTTAAACTACATGCTCAAACAGACACAGTTAGCATTTAGCAGCTAAAGAGCCACAGTTAGCATTTATCAGCTAAAGAGCCACAGTTAGCATTTAGCAGCTAAAGAGCCACAGTTAGCATTTAGCAGCTAAAGAGCCACAGTTAGTATTTAGCAGCTAAAGAGCCACAGTTAGCATTTAGCAGCTTAAAGAGCCAAAGTTAGCATTTATCAGCGAAAGAGCCACAGTTAGCATTTAGCAGCTAAAGAGCCACAGTTAGTATTTAGCAGCTAAAGAGCCACAGTTAGTATTTAGCAGCTAAAGAGCCAGATATTTCCCTCAGGAAGTTGGTAGAGAGTAAAAACTGAGCTAAAAGAGAATAAATATTGGACTTTATAATCACCAGGTGGACAAACACACGACTCTAAATGAATGATAAAGTTGCTCTGTTCCTGCTGGATGTGGAAATAAGCGACCATGTGGCTGATTCCAGTTTGCCGTATGTGAAGATTTGCTGCAGCTTCTTTTGTTTAATATCATTTCAAACTAAATATATCTTTGGGCTGTGAAGTGCTGATTACACAAGAAACAAGAAATTAGAAGATGTTACTTTGGGCTATGATGAGAACTCATGAGTCACTTCTTTTTTTCTTTTTTCTTTTTTTTTTTTTTTTTTTACATTAATCACAAAAAATAATTAAAAGTCAAAGTAATTTGTTGGAACTGGAGTGAAGAGTGAAGGATGTTTTTTTTTTTTTCATAGAGACACTTCAGCAATATATTTTAAATACAAAAACACCCCGAAAACCCAATTAACTACAGTACAACATTGTGATACTGACAATTATTATATAACAGCTCTGTGATGTCATTACTGATGGAGTTTCACTTTCAATTAGGACTTCTAAAAAAAACTTACTCCAGCTTTTAACCCTGACGCCTTTTATTTGTCACTGTATTCATACTACAATGAAGTATTCAGATATACTATAACACACACACACACACACACACACACACACACACACACACACACACACACACACACAGGTAGGTAAAAAATAAAGTGTGTTTAACCCTCCTGTCGTCCTCCCGGGTCAAATTGACCCAATCTCTCTTTTTGACTGTTCTTCCCCGCCTTGCCTCTTTCTTTCCTCATTTCCTTCCTTCCTTCCTTCCTTCCTTCCTTCTCTCCTTCTCTCCTTACTTCCTCTTTTCCTTCCTCCCTCCCTGCCTGCCTGTTTCCCTCCTTACTCCTTTTCTTCCTTCCTTCCTTCTTTCTTTCCTTCCTTCCTTCCTCCTTAGTCATTTCCTTCCTTCCTTCCTCTTTTCCTCCTTACTCCTTTCTTTCCTTCCTTCCTTCCTTCCTCTTTTCCTCCTTACTCCTTTCTTTCCTTCCTTCCTTCCTTCCTCTTTTCCTCCTTACTCCTTTCTTTCCTTCCTTCCTTCCTCTTTCCCTCCTTACTCCTTTCTTTCCTTCCTTCCTTCCTTCCTCCCTCCCTTCCTTCCTCCCTCCCTTCCTTCCTTCCTTCCTTCCACCTTTCCTTCCTTCCTTCCTTCCTTCCTTCCTTCCTTGACCTGAGGACAACAGGAGGGTTAAGAGTCACTGTGTGTGTTATTGAGAGTCTGGATGGATTTAGGAAGGACTGTTTTTAAAGCATAAGATATAAATTATCACCCAATTCTGTGTTAGACCTTCTTATCCAACTTCATTCCAGGTTATACACATATTTTTAGAAGTCATGTCTCAATAGGCCTCATTTAAATGAAGTTATACCTCATTTTTTAGTTGATGCCTGTGTTCCGCCTGGGGCAAAAACATTTTTAACACTGGAGGAATTTAGGGTGAAGTTAGTTCAGATTTACCTGTAAACTCCTTAATTTCCTCCTATTTTTGGGGGATTTAACCTCCTGTTGTCATCGGGTCAATTCTGACCCAGGAGGACAACATGTGTTAACTCAAAAAGTAGCTATAGTTTCATTTAAACAAGACCTACTGACCATAACTTCCAAAAATATGTGGAAATAAGTTGGCTAAAAAAGGTCTAAACACAGAAGTGGATGATAATTTAGACCTTATGCTTCATAAATGGTCAAAGGACAAAAGTTGCTATGATCAATGTGAAAACAAAAAGGATCAAAAGGAACAAAAACTCTCATATTAAATTATATTTTATGAGCTTATATTGAAGGTTTGAATCTGCAAAGTACCTCCAGCTGTAGATGAGTAAAGGAGAAGATCTGACAAAAAACAATAGGTTTCCTTCAGCTTCATTTATGATGATATTATACTGACTAAACTACCTACTGATATCTGAACCCCTGTTGTCTTCGGGTCAATTTTGACCCGGGAAGATTAACGAGCGAGAGGAGAGTTAAAACAGAAACACTAGTTTTATGTAAAGATCCAAAAATCAAAGTGACTGATTTAAGCTCAGACAGGACTATGTTTGCACAAATCCCTACACCCACCCTTCTTCCCTTCTTCCCATGCTGCAAGGAGACGATGATGGAGGTGGAGGAGGAGGAAGAGGAGGAGGGAGGAAGAGGAGGAGAGGAGTGAATGGACTCCAAAGACGAGGCTGTGTTGTGGGTGTAAACAACAAAGTGAATTCCTTCTGCCGATCAAAGCTTCCTCACAAAGCTGAAGACTTGCAGATCAGCCACCCTTGAATTTCATTATCCTGATGCATGTGTGTGTGTGTGTGTGTGTGTGTGTGTGTGTGTGTGTGTGTGTGCATGTGTGTGTGTGTGTGTGTGTTGTACAGGTACTGCAGGTTTTGGCTCTGGCTTTTCTGCAGCAACTGGCCGACACTGTAAACCTTTTCACAGCGACAGCAGAGTCATTCTGAAGCCAACGGGTGAACAAATGAGCTCAGACAAAAGCATGTTTCTGTCGGCCGCTCGGTCGCTTTGGAAGCGCCGCCACGACTCCCCAAGCACAAAGCTCTCATTCATGGCCTCCGCTCTACGCCGGCCAGCTTTTTTTTCGGTCGCAGCTCATCCGCGAACCTTCCCCCCCTTTGTGCTCCCCAAGTGTGCGATGAATACGAGGTGAAATGAAAAGGAGCGGGTTTTTTCTTTTTCTTCTTCTTCTTCTTCAATCATGTCTTTTTTTTGATGTCGCTAATTTGGCAGACAGAAGGAACGACTGGTGCTTTGGATCGGAGCCTGAACCCCCCTCCTCCTCCCCCCCACCCCCCCCCCAATCCGATCACGTTACTGTCATCTAGAGGAAAATGAGATTTAATGACAAAAAGGAGTGTTTATTTTTCTTCTCCTGATGGAGGAGCGGCTGTCAGTCGGCCATCTTTTAAATGACTGTAACACACTGCTGCTAGAAGATAAAGAGTCAATGTGCCCAAAAATACACATCCAAGTATTTAAATGTTTAAGTATTCAGAAATAAATGAAGAGAAGAAGAGAAGAAGACGAGTTGTTGGGTTCAGTTTTTAAGGTTTTCATGCTTTTTGATAAGTTGATTAAAGAAAGAACAGAAGAGAGAAAGAAGAGAAAAGGAAATTAAGTAAAGGATGGGAGGAACATAAAAAGGGCAGAGGGAAAGACTAAAGGAAGGAAGGAAAGGAGGTAAGGAGAGGAAGGAAGGAAAGAAGGACAGAGGAAGGGAGGAAGTAAAGGAAGGAAAAAAAGGAATAGAAAGGATAACTAAAGGAAAGAAGAGGAAGAAAGAAAAGAAAGTAAAGGGATGGAAGTAAAGGAAAAGAATGAAAAGGACTCAATATTTCTCCTTGTCTTGATCTTTCCTTCCTTTCTTCCTCTTCTTTCGTCTTCTTTCACTTTTTCCTCTTTTTTTAACCTTTTTTTCTCTTTCCTCCTGTTTCTTCTTCCCTTCTCTCTCCATTCTTCCTTCTTTATTCCTCTGCTTTCATTCCAACTTTCTTCTTCCTGTAGTACATTTCTTATTCATGTCTTTCTCTCCTTTCTTTCCTTCTGTGCTTTCCTCAAATGTCCCTTCTTTCTCTTCCATCCTCCCTTCCTCTGCTTTTCTTTTGTCTTTTGGTTTCTTCTTCTTCTACGCTTCTTGTCCTTCTTCCTACTTCCTCTTTCCTTATATCTCTCCTTCTTTTCCTCGTTTATTTCCTTCATCCCTTCTTCAAAGTTCAACTTATCTGAAAGTGAAACTTAACTACTTTCAACCAATAACTCTTTGTCTTCTTTCTTTTCTTTTCTTTCCTTTTTTTTTGGAACAACTTCACATCAACAAGAAAAACTGTGTCATTACAAACAAAAAACAAAAAAAAGACAATCTGAGGTAACAGATGGAGGAGAAGCAGAGTCTTGTCTGATAAGGACAAAAGAAAAAAAAAAAAAAGGATGTGTGCTGCTGTTCGTTTGGCAGCGTCTTCCCTCCCTAGCTCCTGTCATCACGGACAGCTCGGAAGAAAGAGAGAGAGAGAGAGAGAGAGAGAGAGAGAGAGAGAGAGAGAGAGAGAGAGAGAGAGAGAGAGAGAGAGAGAGAGAGAGAGAGAGAGAGAGAAATAGAGAGACAGAGAGAGAGAGAGAGACAGAGAGAGACAGAGAGAGAGAGAAAGAGAGACAGAGGGAGAGAGAGAGAGAGGGAGAGAGACATAGAGAGAGAGAGAGAGAGACAGAGAGAGAGAGAGAGAGAGAGACAGAGGGAGAGAGACATGGAGAGAGAGAGAGAGAGAGAGAGAGAAAGATAGAGAGACAGAGAGAGAGAGAAAGAGAGACAGAGACAGAGAGAAAGAGAGAGAGAGAAAAGAAAAAGCTTCTCCTGTCTCATTCAGTTGACTTTAGACATGCATAAAGTACAGATGAAGGCCTGAGCTTCAACAACAAGCCTCCACACCTCCGTTCCCCCACTCCTCCCATCCTTCGTTCCCCCACTCCTCCCATCCTCCGTCCCCCCACTCCTCCCACTCCTCCCCATCCAGCGCTCCTCCTGTCGGGGGGCTCGGGCCTGGTTGACTTCCCTAATCCTTCCTTCACTGCAGGAGGCTTTTGGGAAAAGGAGCGAGGAAAGCCAATCAAGTGCCACCTTCAGCTTTAGACACGGTTCAGGTTCAAGGCTTACTTTCTTTATTTATTCCCCCTTTCTCCTCTCTTCTCTCCTCTCTCCTTCCTTCCGTTTTTTTGTTTCCTCAACTGACCAGAAAACTGCTAAATTAAAAGAAAGGCTAGGCTACAGCGTGTTTTTGTGCTAAGCTAAGTTAGCCGACTGCTAACTGAAGCTTATTTTTATTTATTGTACAAACATCGGAGTGATATCAACCTTCTAATCTAAGAAAGTCAATGATAGTATTTCCCAAAATGTCCCAACTTTTCCTTTTACATTTGGGGTTTGAAGTGAAGACGGGGTTATCACAAG
>NC_070586.1:6638265-6646772 GCF_027409825.1 Scomber japonicus | reverse complement strand
ACCGATATGTGTAAACGTTTCATCCCTCGGGGGGGGAAATAAGTTCTGATTCCTCTGATCACATGGGTGGGTTTTGATATTGGGGGGATGGGAGGGGTTTGGGGGGGGGGGGGGGGCACAGCGTGAACACCAGTCAGCTGCGACCGAGGAATTATCACTTAGGTTTGAGCGTTAATCCACTAAAAGGCAGTTTCCTCTAATATACATATTCTGTCCAACAGCAGTCAGATCCTATTAGAGCTTTTAATGTCATACTTCACTGCTGAACCCCAGTGGGCCGCACCACAGCACAGCGTCCATGGATATGAAAATACCCCCGCCACCCCAACCCCAACCCCCCAACCCCCTTAGGCACAGAGGAAGTCAGAGATAGTCACTTCTTTTAAAATATGAGCTCAATGTATTTCTCCTTTTTAATCTGAGTTTGAGTTGAAGTTTTTTGCAGTGAGTGACATCACAGCAGACCCCATCTCTTTTGACTGTTCCTTTCCTTCCTTCCTTCCTTCCTTCCTTCTTCCTTCCTTCCTCTTTTCCTCCCTGCCTCCCTCCCTCCTTCCTTCTTTCCATCCTTCTTTCCTTCCTCTTCTCCCCCCTTCTTTCCTTCCTTCCTATTTTCCTCCCTCCCTTTCTCCCTCCTTCCTTCCTTCCTTCCTCTTTTTCTCCCTTCCTCCCTCCCTCCCTCCTTCCTTCCTTCCTCTTTTTCTCCCTTCCTCCCTCCCTCCTTCCTTCCTTCCTTCCTCCCCTCCTTCCTATTTTCCCCCCCTTCCTCCCTCCCTCCCTCCTATTTTCCCCCCTCCCTACCTCCTATTTTCCCCCCTCCCTACCTCCATCCCTCCCTCCCTCCCTCCCTCCTCCTTCCTTCCTTCCTTCCTCTTTTCTCTTCTCCTCTCTCCCTCCTTCCTTCCTTCCGTCCTTCTTTCCTCCCTCCCTTCCTTCTTTCCTCCCTTCCTTCCTTCCTTCCTTGACCCTGAGGACAACAGGAGGGTTAATAATAATAATAATATTAAATTTAATTTGTATTGCACTTTACATTTCAACAAACTCAAAGTGCTACAGAGCAGAAAATAAAAGAACAAAGAAAAAGAGAAGGTTCAAATATAAATAAACTGTTCAGGGTCAAATTGGACCCAGTTGAGAGCTGTAAAAACATCATATACACATTTATATTACCTGAACTCATCTTAATATGACCCACAGTTTACACAAATGGAGATAAAATGCATTATTTTACATTTTTGTACATTTTTATATCGGCAAATGTACAAGATTGATCTGTGTTTATGAAAAATCAGCATTTAAACAAGTTGTATTCATCATATTCTACAAAATAGAGGAAAAACTGCAAATGAGAATAATTTAGGTGTCTTGTATTAAGCCTTACAAACTGTTTTTTTTTTACATTTTAAAGCTGTAAAAACATTTATATTAGCCGAACTCATCCTGATATGACCCATAGTTTACAAAAATGGAGATAAATTGCATCTTTGAACATTTTTGTGCAGCTTATCTCCACATTTCTATATATCCAAAGTAAATAACACACACACACGGCTATCAATGTACAATATGAGGAGGTGCGTTACCATGGAGACACAAAAACACTTGTTCGTTAATGGCCGGATGGTGTCTGAGTGTCGCCTCATTCGGCTCCATTAACCCACCGTTTCACATCAGCCCCCCCCCCCCCCCCCCCCCCCCCCAGGTAACGTCACCTGGTCGGTTACCACGGCAACAGTCCTGACCTGAGGCCTCACCTCACGTTTAACTCTCACTAATGAAAAACAAACAAAGTTCAGAAAAACAAAAACTTACTAATTATACAAATTTTGTGGTGCATTGCTGTTTAACCTTCCTTACTCCTTTCCTTCCTTCCTCTTTTCCTCCCTTCCTCCCTTCCTCCTTATAACTTCCCTTCCTTCTTTCCTTACTTCCTCCTCCCTTCCTTCCTTCCTTCTCTCCTTCCTTCCTTCCTCTTTTCCTCCCTCCCTCCCTCCTTATAACTTTCCTTCCTTCCTTCCTTCCTCCTCCCTTCCTTCTCCCTTCCTTCCTTCCTTCCTTCCTTCCTTCCTTCTCCCTTCCTTCCCTCCTCCCTTCCTTCCTTCCTTCCTTAGTAGTTTAGTATTTGGCAGCAGAATACAGTATAAACCCTGTAAAGCCCAGCGGTTAAGAGAATCACACTAACACATTAAAGGATCAGTCTGAGGATTTTCTACATATATTTTTTTTTTTCTTACTCATGCTTTGGACCCAAACCAACGTAACGTCACCTGTCGGTTACCGCGGCAACAGTCCTGACCAGAGGCCTCACCTCACGTTTAACTCTCACTAATGAAAAACAAACCAAAGCTCAGAAAAACAAAAACTTACTAATTATATAAATTCTGTGGTGACATTGCTTGTTTAACATGTAAGAATAAAAAAATAAAGTGCATTGAGGTCAGAAGATATTTTATTGTCTGTTATGTGACAGTTTTATAAGCTGCAGCAGTTTCAGGATATGGTAATGATGCAAGATTATGTGCTCAACATAAATCTAGAAAGAAAGGGAGGAGAAAAAAGAAGAAGAAAAAAAATAAATGTAATCATAAAATCTGCAGCAGTCAGAGATGTGTGGTGTAAAGCAGGATTCATCATTACCTTTTACATTTACTGCCATATTGTTAACATCACACGTGTGCACTGATGCGATGATGCGATGACGGAGAAACGACTCAAAGCTCGGCAAAGGTTCAAAAATTAACTACTGAAAAGGTTGCACTGGCCAATCAATAAAAAGCCTCTTTTATCCTTAATGGACTAATTCCTTTCCCCCCCCCCCTCTCCCTCTCTCTCTCTCTCTCTCTCTCTCTCTCTCTCTCTCTCTCTCTCTCTCTCTCTCTCTCTCTTCTCTCTCTCTCTCTCTCTCTCTCTCTCTCTCTCTCTCTCTCTCTCTCTCTCTCTCTCTCTCTCTCTCTCTCTTTTTATTTATGTGTTTAGAAACGGTGACACATTCAGATGTGCTTCAGTGCTTCTTCAGGTTGAGTATTTATTGCTTAACATGGAGAGTTTAATGAAATAAAACAGGATGAGGATGAAGAGAGAGCAGGAATATAAGTTGAGATAGGAAGAAATAAAGTGGGACTTATAATTAACTTTAACCCTCTACAGCAGATCTACATCTCATCATAGTTAATATAAAGTTAACCCTTTAACAGACCTTACTAGTTATGTCATTTGCACCTCAAGTAAAGGAAGGAATGAAGGAAAGAAGGAAGGAAGGAAAGGACGGAAGAAGGAAGGAAAGGAGGAAGGAAGGGAAGCAAGGGAGGAAGAAGGAAGGAAAGGAAGGAGGGAGGAAGGAAGGAAGGTAGGAAGGAAAGGAGTGAAGAAGGAAGGAAAGGAGGGAGGAAGGGAAGGAAGAGAGGAAGAAGGAAGGAAAGGAAGGAGGGAGGAAAGGAGTGAAGAAGGAAGGAAAGGAGGGAGGAAGGGAAGGAAGGGAGGAAGAAGGAAGGAAAGGAGGGAGGAAGGACAGATGAAGGAAGGAAGAAAGGACAGAAGGAGGGAACATTTACCCTAACAGCTGAACTTAGATCTGAGGAAGGAAGGAAGGAAGGACGGACAGATGAAGGAAGGAAGGAAGGAAGGACAGATGAAGGAAGAAAGGAAGGAAGGAAGGAAGGAAGGAAGGAAGGAAGGAAGGAAGGAAGGAAGGAAGGAAGGAAGGACGGACAGATGAAGGAAGAAAGGAAGGAAGGAAGGAAGGAAGGAAGGAAGGAAGGAAGGAAGGAAAGAAGGACAGAGGAAGGACCCGGGAGGACAACAGGAAGGTTAAAGAGTCTGTATCTCCTGGTGCACGTTGTCTGTTTAACGGTTAAGATATATGTGATATGAAGCATAATAAACTAGTAAAACACTGTAAACAGAGCGTCTTTCTCTTGACTTGACCATTACTTATTTACTTATTTATTTCACATAAACCCAGTAGAGCTCTGAGATCTACTGACTCAGGTCAGATAGTTGAGCCCAGAGTTTTTATTATGGGGGGGTGGGGGGTGGGGGTTAATTGTATGTTTTAAGTTTCTCAAATTACATGTTTTTCTGTTTTATGTAAAGCACATTGAGTTGCCATTGTGTATGAAATGCGCTATATAAATAAAACTGCCTTGCCTTGCCATTTATACAATGCAGTGACATCATACATTGCAAATAACTTAAGTATGAAGTGAAGATGCTATCATATATGATGTGTTGCACAATAAACCAAATTCCTCTCTGAATACTGACAACATGGCGGCGGTTATTAGTCTTTGGAGCCGTTTCTAAACAAACTAAATATGACGCAACTCTTCATAATAAAGTAACATGAAGGTCACCCGGTGCAGCAAAGCAAAGCAAATTTATATAAATAGCACATTTCAGCGACGAGGCGATTGAGAAGTGCTTTACATAAAACATGACATGCATCATGGCCGAGGCTTATTGTCATGTTGTTTTTAGACAACAGCGGAGAGTCTACGGCACAGAGGGAAACCATACATCTGGCTTTAAGGAAACACACATAATGCTCGTACTAGTGGATCAGTTTGTTTTTGGTTTGGGTTCAAAACAAAAGAAGAAGAAAAAATATGTAGACAATCCTCAGACTGATCCTTTAACATGTTAACGTGATTCTCTTATAATCGCTGGGCTTTACAGGGTTTATACTGTATACTGCTGCCAAATACTAAACTACTAAGAAAGGAAGGAAGGAAGTGAGGAAGGAAGAAAGGAAGGAAGGGAGGGAGGAGGAAGGGAGGGAGGAGGAAGGGAGGAGGAAGTAAGGAGAGAAGGAAGGAAGGAAAGCATGAAGGGAGGAGGAAGGAAATAAGGTAGTGAGGAAGGAGTGAATGAATGAAGGAAGGAAGGAAATGAGTAAGGAGGGAGGGAGGAAAAGAGAAAGGAAGGAAGGCAGGAAGGAAGGAAGGAAGGAAAGGACTAAGGAAGGTAGTGAGAAAGGAAAGAAGGAAGGAAGGAAGGTAGTGAAAAAGGAAGGAAGGAAGGAAGGCAGGAAGGAAGGAAGGAACGGAATAAGGAGGGAGGGAGGAAAAGAGGAATGAATGAATGAATGAAGGAAGGAAGGAAGGAAGGAAGGAAGGAAGGAAGGAAGGAAGGAAGGAACAGTCAAAAGAAATGGGGTCAATTTGGTGCTTTATTGTGGAGGTGCTGCTGCTGCTGGTGCTTTATTGTGGAGGTGCTGCTGCTGCTGGTGCTTTATTGTGAAGGTGCTGCTGGTGCTTTATTGTGGAGGTGCTGCTGCTGCTGGTGCTTTATTGTGAAGGTGCTGCTGCTGGTGCTTTATTGTGGAGGTGCTGCTGGTGCTTTATTGTGGAGGTGCTGCTGCTGCTGGTGCTTTATTGTGAAGGTGCTGCTGCTGGTGCTTTATTGTGGTGCTGCTGCTGGTGCTTTATTGTGGAGGTGCTGCTGGTGCTTTATTGTGAAGGTGCTGCTGCTGGTGCGTTATTGTGGAGGTGCTGCTGGTGCTTTATTGTGAAGGTGCTGCTGCTGGTGCGTTATTGTGGAGGTGCTGCTGGTGCTTTATTGTGGAGGTGCTGCTGGTGCTTTATTGTGGAGGTGCTGCTGGTGCTTTATTGTGAAGGTGCTGCTGCTGGTGCTTTATTGTGAAGGTGCTGCTGGTGCTGGTGCTTTATTGTGGAGGTGCATTACTGCTGCTGGTGCTTTATTGTGGAGGTGCATTACTGCTGCTGGTGCTTTATTGTGGAGGTACATTACTGCTGCTGGTACTTTATTGTGGAGGTGCTGCTGCTGGTGCTTTATTGTGGAGGTGCTGCTGGTGGGGCTTTATTGTGGAGGTGCTGCTGGTGCTTTATTGTGGAGGTGCTGCTGCTGGTGCTTTATTGTGGAGGTGCGTTACTGCTGCTGGTGCTTTATTGTGGAGGTGCTGCTGCTGGTGCTTTATTGTGGAGGTGCATTACTGCTGCTGGTGCTTTATTGTGGAGGTGCATTACTGCTGCTGGTGCTTTATTGTGGAGGTGCTGCTGGTGCTTTATTGTGGAGGTGCGTTACTGCTGCTGGTGCTCTATTGTGGAGGTGCTGCTGCTGGTGCTTTATTGTGAAAGTGCTGCTAGTACTTTATTGTGAAGGTGCTGCTGGTGCTTTATTGTGGAGGTGCTGCTGCTGGTGCTTTATTGTGGAGGTGTCCTACATTTTGATTCCCTGCAGGAACGGCGACTTGCAATGCCAGGAATTCGAGCCTTGAGGGGCAGGTGATATATTTGGACATGGTGCTGCATGTTGTCGAGCCCCTGCCGTCCTTCACTTGTTGTATTATTACACACACACACACACACACACACACACACACACACACACACACACGCTGCTCCGGTACGATAACGTCTGCTTGTTATTTCAATCTGTCAGAGACGCTTGTAGTGAACGTAAAGCCTCTCGTTGGGGTGATAACGACAGACGCCAGCTCCTGATTGCAGCAGAAGGTGCAACAATACAGAAATAACTGGAGTGTATTTTTAATCTGCTGGTGCTTTCCTAATGAAACACTCCACTTCTCTCAGCTGTGTCTAATTATTTAGATTAAGAGGGCAGTAAATATGAGATAAGACAGGAACTCTGACTGTGTGACAATTACATTACAATAAACGTATGAATAACTTGCACACATCCTTTTATTCTGTGGACCCAGCATCACATTTCTGCTTTTAATCCATTTAGAGAGAATATATTAGAGGGTTATGGTAAAAATGTCTAAGTGGTGTAACCATAAAAACTTTGTACCAAATAATTCAACTTGCTTAAAAACAGTAAATAGTCAATAAAATATGGAGTGTATTCCCTATCTTAATTCAAGAGCATATTAAATGGATTTGAGAGCAGTATTTATTGATTTCATGCTCAGATTTTGTGATATTTTCTCTCAAAACTCTGCTCTCGCGCTCAAATTTGCTCTGTGCATGCTCGCACTGTGTCCTCGCACTCAGTTACAACGCTGCTCGCACAGATTTCCTGCGCTCACACTCGAGTTCTTCCGCTCGCACTCAAGTAGTTTGTGCTCGCGGATCTCTGCTCTGCTCTCGGATTTTTTGTGGATCAAAGCTGTCAACCAATAGAAGGCCAGCTAGTATTGACCAATCAGACTGTCCCTGTTTGTTTGTGGGTGCGTTCGCTGTTCTTTGAGGAGCGTCGCATACGGGCGGGCACTCTTTCAACCGGGTTTATCCACTCCTGACCTCCGGTGCTGTAATAAATGTGGTTTCTTTCATTTTTTGACCACTGTTGGTCAGTGTTTTGGTTTATGCTTTTGGTTCACTGTCAGTGCTCAGCTGTTTTAAGAGAGAAAGCTCTAAAAATCCACTCTACAAAACCCCAAAATATTGAGCTGTTAATTATGTTTGAGGAGGATTTAACAGCTAAAGAGCTGAATATTTCCCTCAGGAGTTGTTAGAGAGCAAAAACAAAGAGAAAAGAGAGTGAATATTGGATGTACAGTCACCGGTGTCATGACTCCAAATGAATGATAATGTTGATCATTTACTGCTGATGTGAAAATAAACAACTGTTTTATGTGACACAGATGATTGTTTTGTGTTTGAACAGGGTTAGAAGCATAGACATATATATATGTCTATGGTTAGAAGGGTCCAAGAACAGCAAACGCACCCGTAAAAAAACAGGGACAGTCTGATTGGTCAATACTAGCCGGCCTTCTATTGGTTGACAGCTTTGATCCACAAAAAATCCGAGAGCAGAGCAGAGATCCGCGAGCACAAACTACTTGAGTGCGAGAGGAAGAACTCGAGTTTGAGCGCAGGAAATCTGTGCGAGCAGCGTTGTAACTGAGTGCGAGGACACAGTGCGAGCATGCACAGAGCTAATTTGAGTGCGAGAGCAGAGTTTTGAGAGAAAATATCACAAAATCTGAGCATGAAATCAATAAATACTGCTCTCAAATCCATTTAATATGCTCTTGAATTAAGATAGGGAATAAACTCCATATAAAACAGCATATCAACTAGTTTGGCATGATCTTACATTATAACTTTTATATTAAATAAAGCTAATGGAATACTATTGTTCTAAATATTACATTTAATCTGGGTAACCATGGAGACCAGGAAACATTTACAGTCATTATCAGTATAAGTCCACTTAAATCCACTGTAGGTGATAAAATGTTTAATATTCATCATTCTTTTGTGGTTACACCATTTGACATTTTCAGGAGCATTCAGTCTTACTATTGGTTAAAAAATGGTGCAAATGTCATTTCACATGATATAAAACCAACAAAAATACTAATAATACATTTTAACAAACCTGATGCTGCTTTTAAATCTATTTTTTAAAACTATTTTTGAATTGCTCATCTTGCCAACCCTTATTTGTCACTGACCCTGATGCTCCCAAAACAACGAGCCGACACTCATAAGGTACATTTAAGCATCTGTTGATTATTTTTCATATGATTGTGTGAACTGAATCTGGGATTTTCAGTCTTTTTTTCTTTTACTTAT
>NC_070586.1:6608265-6633265 GCF_027409825.1 Scomber japonicus | reverse complement strand
GATTAAAAAAAGGTGCTAGGTATGTTTTTTTATTTTCATATATGTGCCTGTTTTTTTAAATGTTATACTTCCTTAAAGTTGCATAACCATAGTTGTCATGGCAACAGTAAGCACCACAACATTAAGCTTTTTTGGTTTGTCTTTGACTCATGATTGAAGACACGACACTTGCGGCTGGAAACGCACAACAATCTAACCATTTACCCATACAGACTTCCTCTAAAAAGGCAAAATCATCTCATCAAGTCATCTAATATTAACATCATCCAGACAAAGATTAGTTACTTGACTGTTGTCGTCATGGCAACGGTAAATACCACGACATATTGCAAAGCCACTCACTTTTGAAAATACAACACTTAAAGTTATAAACAGGAAGCGAACAGCAATCTAACAATCCATCCAAACCCGCCAAAATCATCTCATCAAGTCACCTAAATATTAACGTCATTTGAACTGTGTTGTAAATACTACTACGGCCACTAGATGGCGTAAATATAACTACGAGTTAATAGAGCGATCAAGTGCTGGTCGGTTGCAGGAACATCTCATGTTAACTCTGCACACTAAACACACTTTTACTGTGAATTCACTCCTAATAAAGTCACAGTAAAAAGCCAGTTCAGTGTGTGGTGGTTAACTTTGTTTTTTAGCTATAGATCGTTTTGGTCGGCCTGATTTTTTTTTTTTCTTGTGACCTCTGGCTGTTTATCCTCCTCAGAGTGGAAAATGCTTTGAAGCCACATTCAGACCATCGCTCGTCTGCAGAAACCACAACCTGTTCAAGTATAGCTCTGAAACTGTAGGAAACAGCACACAGAGCCCTTCACATGAATAATTCATCAGCAAATACAGATCTGAATAACTAATTAAATGAATTTCTTTTTTAAGTGCAAAGAGAAGATTGAAATAACCCCGTTTCCATCATGCAGCTGTGATCAGGACGGAGCTTCAATCTTAACGCCGTCAAGATGACATAATGACTAACTTACAATCAATATTTAATAACAGCACAAACTGATGAACTGTAGAAGAAGATGAGGGAAGTATTACATAAATTTAAATGTTCTTAGATCTGTCTAGATTGTGCATATGTCCAATTCATTGAGTCTGCTCGAGTTTGAATCTTATAAAGTTTGTCGTCGGGGCTTCTGCTCTCTCTTCCTGCACAGAAGAACTAGACGACTTTCTGAAAGCCCCTCGAGCACAACACGACAAACTTTAAAAGGCATCAAAATAAGTCACAAGTCAGGATGTGAGAACCCCCGACAGCGACTTTAAAGAACACCAAAAAACAACAACAGAACACCTCAGAGCAATAACACAAAAAAAACAAAAAGAAAAAAACCCTGAATCTTCTCCCGATCCCCAGCAGAATAATGTGAATAAAAGCTCATCACAAACTTCTCTCCAACTTTGAAAAGAGCTCAACCTTCTCTCGGCAGAGCGGCGGGAAGTCGGCAGCTTTTTTCTTTTCGAGCAGCTGGGCCCACACCGCCCCGCCGCCGAGCTACATCATGCTCTCTCATCGCCATTATCATCCACATAGTCAGTATCCGGCATGCATTATAGATGAGACACATCTAGTCAAGACAACAGAGGATGTGCAGCAAATCCCCGTCCCCCCGTCCCCTTCTTACTGATAACACATACAGCTTTTTACCACCTATCTCTGCTCAGACACACTCTTAACAGCTTCGGCTGTCAGTCATACTAACCTGGTAATGTCCCCCCTGTGAATAATACATGAGCAAATACCCCCATCTGGCTTTACAAACGGGACCCAAGATCCTAAAAACTGCGAGTAAGCCGAGAGGGGAATTTAAACAAGTGATGCTAGAGAGGTGAAATATGACAAGACAGAAAGAAAAAGAGAGAGAGTGCACCTACCGCATACAGCGATCCCTCGTAGATACAAGCTCCTAGGATGAAAGAAAGAGATAGTGTTAGCATTAGAGAGTCTAGTCAGGATCACATGGCTGGTACTGGTATGTCATGTAAATATTTTTTTGGGGTCAAGAATTATGTAAATCTCTATTTATCATTCTTGCAAACGTTCAGGTCAGATCGGAACCACAGAGGACAAGGAGGAATCAATTTCAATGTGACTTCCTGTAAGCTCCTGTGTGTGTGTGTGTGTGTGTGTGTGTGTGTGTGTGTGTGTGTGTGTGTGTGTGTGTGTGTGTGTGTGTGTGTGTGTGTCCGTCAAACTCTGAAAGTATTCGATACGTCTCTGCAGCACGGACAAAAATGTCAGTTGAATAACATTTAATGTGTGTAAAAGTACCAATAAAGCAATGTAAAAATACTCTGTTACGAGTAAAAGTATACGTGAAAAATCCAATTTAAGTAAAAGTACTGCAGTATTATGAATGGTGTAGTATGCAGTATTACAGTAAAAGTACTGCAGTATTATTATATATGACATCATTAGATTATTAATAGTGAAGCATCAGTGTTAGAGCAGCATGTTACTGTTGTAGCTGCTGGAGGTGGAGCTAGTTTATACTACTTTATATACAGTTAGCTAGTTTACACTACTTTATATACAGTTAGCTAGTTTACATTACTTTATATACAGTTAGCTAGTTTATACTACTTTATATACAGTTAGCTAGTTTACATTACTTTATATACAGTTAGCTAGTTTATACTATTTTATATACAGTTAGCTAGTTTATACTACTTTATATACAGTTAGCTAGTTTACGCTACTTTATATACAGTTAGCTAGTTTATACTACTTTATATACAGTTAGCTAGTTTATACTACTTTATATACAGTTAGCTAGTTTACACTACTTTATATACAGTTAGCTAGTTTACGCTACTTTATATACAGTTAGCTAGTTTACACTACTTTATATACAGTTAGCTAGTTTATACTACTTTATATACAGTTAGCTAGTTTATACTACTTTATATACAGTTAGCTAGTTTATACTACTTTATATACAGTTAGCTAGTTTACGCTACTTTATATACAGTTAGCTAGTTTACACTATTTTATATACAGTTAGCTAGTTTAGTCGAGCGGTTCCCAACCTTGGGGTGAGCCCTTCCAAAGGGTCAGCAGATAAATGTGAGGGCTGGTGAGATGATTAATGGGAGAGGAAAGAAGAAAAACAAAGTTCACAAATGTGTTTTCAGTTTTTGGACTTTTTCTGTCAGTATTCTGTCTATTACTCACGGACGGATTAAACATATTAAAATGAAGATGTGGTGCCTGAACATCTGATAAAACTCTTACCAGTTCAAAGCCAATCAGTATCTAGTGTGGCAACTCTTCTGTTTTGTGTAAAATTAAACTTCAAATGCATTAAAACATCATAAATGAAACTTGCAGCCAAATTTAAATGCAAAGATTTTAGGCATCATCATCATGTAGCATTTAAAAAAGACAACAACAATATGCAACCTTTAGACTTAAATGGCAAGGCGCTGATGATTATCTCTGCTCAATTTGAGGGCTAAATGTTAAGAAAACACAGACGGACTCACGCGTGCCTCAGCCCAGCCTGAGGTCTCAACCACACTGTGGAAATCTGAGACGCCTCGGGGGGAGCAAAGTGGAACGAGAGGTAAACATTTACCATAATGGTCCACATGGGAAAACATGGGGACAGTTACAGTTGTCTTCTTATACAAGACTGCAGAGAAGGAGACTCTTTACACGGCTGCTTCGTGCTGCTGCTGTGTCTTTATCTCTCCGTACGGGAGACACGCTGCACTGTAAAATGTAATCTGGCACTTTAACCAGCTCTCAATAGACCTCTTTCCAATTATTCTCCACTTGAGTGTTTTTAGCACCTTCTAGGGGACATATGGGAACCAGTTTTATTATATAACAATGCTGTGGTTAAGGTCTGGTTAGGGTTAGACACAAAAACCACTGAGGCCCTGTTTACACTTGGTATTAAGTTACGTTTCGGGTGATCCGATCACAAGGGGACAGCGTTAAATACAAGTGTACAGCAGTGTAAAGCACATTGAGTTGCCATTGTGTATGAAATGCGTTATATAAATAAAGCTGCCTTGCCTTGCCTTTACAGGACCCCCGACACACATTGTGATCCAATCAATCAAACCACTTTGGTGAATGGACTGTACTTATATAATGCTTTTCTAGTCTTACACTACAAGTCACACTCACACACACACAGATGATGTAGCCATTGGAAGCAATTTGCAGGTTAAGTATCTTTCCCAAGGACCCATTGATGTGTGAACTGGAGGAGCCGGGAATTGAACTGCCAATCTTCCCGATTAGTGGATGTCCAGCTCTCCCCCCTCCTGAGCCACAGCGTCTCCCTTTTGTAGTGTAAATGCTAATGTGTCCTGTTGTTGCACGTGAAGGTTGTTTCGGTAAACCTTTGAAAGAATTAAGATGAGCTCAGATGTTCGTGGTTGGCGTAATACGAACAGTTGGAATAGCTCTTACATGTATATTAGTTCTCAGGACATTTTTATTAGCTCGTAGCTCGTCTGACTGACTTAATAACTGTCGTCAGCTCAAGAGACATAAAAAAAGACAGCTGTGACAAGCAATGTGTCTCCGCTGTCCAGTTGTGATCGGATCGCCCGAGGCACATGTTAATGCCAGGTGTAAAGAGGGCCTTAGTTAGTGTTAAGGAAGGATAATTTCGGTTTAGTTGGACATTGTGGTGACTCATGGTGTCATTTGTGGGAAAAGATAATTGGTTGAAAGCTGGAGGCAAACAGTTATCTCCTGCCATCTTGTTAACTATCTACTCATCGCCTCTAACCGCCTCCTTCTAAAGAGGAAGTCGACTTATATTGACGTCACCTGAACACTCAGGTCACTTCTTCAGGTTATATATACTTACAGCAGCCTCTAGATGGGCGAAACGTCATTTTTAAGCCGCCAACTTATATTGACGTCACATTAAAGACCGTGTAAAGTGAATTCAAACATTTTCTTCTAAACACATTAAATAGGTTATAAATGCATTTCTAAAAAAGGTGTAAAAAGCATTTCAACCATTTAGATTTGAATTGTGGAGCTAGGCTTCACAAACTGTGTTTCAACATTTCTGTGTTCAGGATTTAGTGGGCGGGTCTGATTAGCATAAAGTCTACAGTTAGCGAGTTAGCCGAGCTAGTCGCCGAGTTAGCCGCCAATCTAGCCGCTGAGCTAGCAGCAGAAAGCTCTCAGACGTTGTGTCCATGTTTCTGGTAGAGGTGGTGACTTTGACTGACAGGTGACACTTGGTAGGGGGCGGGGTTTCAGCGGACTCGCTGGCCACGCCCACAGCGTTTGGGAGCAGAGAAAGAGGCTGAGTTTTACACAACTTTGAAGCCTAATTTCATATATTTGGCAGGGTGGTTGACAACACACTTTTCTGTGGTATGTCAAACTCAGAACACATATTTATTCTTACTTTACACAGACTTTAACAGTCGTCACTTCCTCAGGTCATACCTACAGCAGCCTCTAGATGGCGTCTAGGCCGTTTTTGCCACCCTAAATTTTAGACACATACAGTCGTCTTTCTTGAGAAGACGTGCTGCTCCTGATATACAAAGATAGTTTAAAGCATGACTGAGCAATATATTACTATTATACCGATATCGTGATATGACACTAGATATCGTCTATATCGTAATATCACGATGTGGCCTAAATGTTGTCTTTTCCTCAGTTTAAAGGCTGCATCACAATAAAATACACAATTTTCTGCATTGTTCTGCACCAGCCATTCAATTATTTGCCTTTAAGTTACCTACATTAATCATAAATCTCATTGCATAAGTATTTGCTTTAAAAATATTGTGATATTTCATTTTGTCTGTATCTGTTTAACAGCAGTCAGGAGCTCCAAGGCACCCGGAGAAGGGAAGTAGTCTTAAGGAAAGGTCAAAACCAGCAAGGTTTGTAATATAAAAACACCTTTTCTGTGTAAAGTTTTTCGATTTTCTTCAGAAATTGTAATGAATTGTCGCCTCAGTGGAGAAAATACAGATCATTTTCTCTTTATACTGCATCTAACAGGTAAAAAATATCAGTCTTTTTTCATTTATTCTTCCATAGTTTGAATGTGACAGTTTGCAAGAGGTAAGAAGTCCTGAAAATATGTCAAAATTGAGATTCCCAGCAGAAGAAATGTTGCTCATATTCAGGTTTTTAAGCCCACTTTCACAAGATAATGATTTAATTAACATCTTCTCCAGACATCAAACACTTTTTCCATCACATCGCACGTTAAACTGTCTCATCATCCTGTTTTTGGTTTCATCATTTCTTTAAAAAAAAAAAAAAAGAGAGAGACATGAAGAAACTACAAAGGCTTACACATTTTTTTTTAAGATCTACAATTTGTTATCTGAAGGAAATGAAGATATCTCACGACAGCAGCGAGATATCTGAATCATCTCAAGATTATCAGATTATCAGCAACCATGACAACCCTCAGCCTCTGTAGAGAAAATTCATCTTTTAGGCAGATTTGAATGACTCCCAAAACTTCAGCATTCATTCATTTCAGCCTTCATCAAATCCACCCAGCAGCTCTTAAACGTCAATAACATTTCAACTTTTATCTCTGCTTACGACACCCACGTGTAGCCGAGAGAGGTGAAAGTTTATTAAAGTTTGAATCCTTATTGAAGCGAGTGCTGCTGCTGCTGCTGCTGCTGCCAAGTGGATTGGATTGGATGCACGCTGAGTTGAAGAGAGGATGCTAATGATTTTTTTTTTTTTTTTTTTTTGGTCAGATCTGAAGTCAGGCGTTGCTGCTGCTGCATGTGAGCGAGGAGAGAAAGAGAGAGAGAGAGGATGGAGGGAAGCTTTACTCAGCATGCACCCCGACTTCTTCTTTCATATTCACTCCCACCCCTCCTCTCTGTCTCTCTCTCTGGCTCTCTCTCTCTCTCGCTCTCTGATGGTGCCTGGTTGTAATATTAACAAGTTTTTAAGGTGAGAAATGGAGTGAAACCTTGAATGGGTCCAGGTCAGTAACACAGCACAAACTCTGCTTTAAATTCTGCTCCCTGACAGACTTATGCATTATTACTCCTCTGATGGGAATTGAGTAACATGTGCACGAGCAGACCTTTTTAGATTTTGATGCAGAGTTATGAATATTTAAACTGGCAGCTGAGACTTGGAGCTGGGATCGGTTTTCAAAGACATGTTTGGATATTTAAGAAAGTGCACATTCACTGTTGCACAACAGGTCAACTCATGAGACGACAACTTCATGTGTTGCTTTTTTTTTTTTTCTCTATTCAAAGATTCCTTCACTGGCTGCGCAGGACGTGCTGAAATATCCTCCGTGAAGCAGATTACAAGAGTTCATGCTGGTTGATTATAAACATCCTGCAAAGCTTCATTTTGTTTTTGATTTTTCACTCCAACTCTGAGTCTTCTTCTTTCAATTAGACTTTCTCAAATTGACTTTCTATCTCGCTAGGCATTGATTTTGTGATTTGCTAGATCCAGAGATGTAAAGATTTCTTGGTAGATTTGGGCTTATTAAGAGTTTTATTGCATCCAGAGGGCACAGGAGTGTTGTTTCAACAGCGTTAAAGCAAGTTCAAACCCCTATAATGAACATATACAGTACAAGTTAGGACACAGTTTCTCATTGACGTGAATGGGAATGTGTGTCCAAACTTTTGACTGGTACTGTCTAGTCACTGAAATGCTGTTTAAACAACTTTCTCAAGCAAATGTCGCCCTGCCAATCACCTGCCAATCACCTAATCAATGCCTTCTGGGATACATTTTTAGTACAGATGCAGCTTTTTCCTACATTATAAAACAAACAAATCTCCTTTTGTGTGATGTGAAAGAGTTTACTTTACATCTCTATTTAGGAGAAACTCTGCAAAGTCCCCGAGGCTGCAATCACACAAATCTCTGCTCTCAACCCTGAGGAACAATAACCTGCACAGAGGGGTTCCCAAAGCAGGGTCCTAACCCTCTCCAGGGGTCTCCATACACGTCCTCAGCAACGTGAGGAGTAATTCACGTCCACTGCTACTTCATTCAATAAGAAAACAGGCTGCTCCGATCACAACTTTCTCTCATCTACGATCGCTCAATATGAACAGATTTATGATTCAGAGCTGGAAGTAGAAGCGGCGCGAGGCTAAATCTGATGAAGCTGCGCCTTGGGTCATTAAACATTTACACTATTTTACAAATTTGGGGCGTGTAGCTGTAATGTCATAGTGTGTGCATGTGTGTGTGTGTGTGTCCGTGTGTGTGTGTGTGTGGTTCCTGACAACTCCTGACCTGCATAACAACCCGAACAACTGGTTTGGTGAAAGAGAGAAAGAGAGAGAGACCCAAAAAAAAAAAAAAAAAAGGAGAAAGAAATACCAACCATGTATCCCTCTGGGAACGGTGAGGATCCCAACAAGCAGAGCTCCAACACATATCCACCATCCATCCATGATCGCAGCCCAAAAAAAAAAAAAAAAAAAAGGGAATTAAATCCAAATCCAGTCAGTCAGGAGGGGGGTAAAAAAAAAAAAACGCGCGGTGTGTGTTTGTGTTTTATCTCTCTGGCTTCTAATGAAAGCGGCTCACACTGTGCATTATTGGTGTCCCGTTGTGCCAGAAAACAAGGAAAAAAGGAGGAAAAAAAGGGGGGAAAAAAGAGGTCCGGGGATTCTTTAATAGCGGAGCAGGAGCGGAGGCGCGGAGCTCACCGGGTCCGACTCCTGAGCGCTTTGCTCCGGGTAGGAATGCAGCGCAGTCCCGTCAAACCTGCAGAAGTAATCCCCCCCTCTTCTCTCTCTCTCTCTCTCTCTCTCTCCCTCACTCACTCTCTCTCTCTCTCACTCGCTCTCTATTCCGTCTCCGCTTGCTCTAAACTCTTATTTTAAAAAGAAAAAGAGATGCAAGGTGCTTTTTATTCCCTCCTCTCCTTCTTCTTCCTCTCCTTCTTCTCCTTCTTCTTCTTCTCTCTCCCAGCAGCAGAAGCCGGTTTCTTTAAAAATCGTGAAGCATGACGAGGAGAGAGACACTTCTTGCAGTGCAGCCTTCTTCTTGTCCTCCCCAAGACCCAACACCAACACCACCACCTCCTCCTCCTCCTCCTCCTCTCCCTCCTCCCCCTCTTCCCCCCCCCCCCCCCCTCTCTCCAGGAGGACGTCCCACTCCCACCTACACCTCCTCATATCATACCCTCCTCTCTCACATGATGGAGAGACTATTGATTTGTTGATGAATGAATGGAAAGTAGAGTTTATACATATCATAAATCACTGTTTCTCCCTCTCTCTCACTCTATTAAACACAATTTTATACTTTATTAAACACAATTAACACGATTTTATGAGCTGTGTGGAGTCATTTCTCTGTATTTCACATCTCTGTATATTACTTCAGGGGTCTTTTTTTCTTTTTTTTTAGTTTTTAATGCAGTGATAGTGACTTTAACATGCTTTATGGTGTTTTTCATCCCTTGTTAAATGACTATCAGTGTCCTGCAGGGAGTCTGTGGTGATTTTAGTTGACCATAATGGGCATTTTCATCCTCCATGATTAGCCTTATTATCATTTAATCTTTATTTCTGGAGCACATTTCATCCATAAAGGCGTTTCAAAGTGCTTTATATAGTCCATTAAAACTACACATGCAATCTAAAAGGAAGGAAACCGTATTAATTTAAACAGTATGATGACCTGTAACTACATCTGGATACTAAATATTGAGTTCAGAGTGATAATATGTCACTTTATGTGTGTTTTATATGTTATATTTTTGTTTAGAGGTGCAACAATCAATAAATTAGACTGAATCTGCAACTATTCTGATGGTTTAAGTCATTTTTAAAGCAAAAAATACCCAATCCACCTTCTTTAAATTGAACATTTGAAGCTTTTCTTTGGTCTTATATTATATAAAATTAAATATTTTGGGGTTTTCTGACTATTTGCTGGTCAAATCAAGACTTTGGAGGGTCAGGGCCCTACAAGGGGTCACAAGATCAATCTAAGTGGGTCACAATATGAATAAGGAAACAAGAAAAAATTCAAGTCTACACAGAATTAGGCTTATATTCTAGTTCTTTAAGGATATGTATTTTTATGAAGAAGGGACCATGAATCACCTTCACTATGAGGACTTCTTGAGCTTTTTTTAGTGACATTGTGACTTTTTTCTTCCATAAAATACTGCCAAAGGCTTCTGAGAGAAATCTATGTTCATCCATAGTTGCTGCTTGATGTGCAAAAGTCAAAATTGTGTGTAAAGATGAAGCTAAATATCACAGTTATAGGTGGAAATCTGTGTTTTTACACTTTTATCACATTACAGCAATGATATTCGACTGTATGGTACATCTGATATGATATATTATATTTATAAATTATCATTTTAATACAGACTTTGTACATTTTTTAGTGACCTTATGTTCTTTCTCTCATAATATCTTTCTTTATTTAATATCTGCATGATGCTTAAAAGTTAAAATCAGAGAAGAGTGGATTAGTTTTGAAGAAGAATTGATGACTTAGATATTTTTTTATCATTTTAATACTGTTTTAATAACTTTAGTACATCTGTAGTAAGTTTAAATTGTTTTAATATGATGTTCAGAGCAACTTTAATACACTTTAAAAGTAGTTTTATTCCCTTTATATCACCATCCTATCCCTGGTGAGAGCTAATGACTTACTTAATGGCATTTTCTTTTATAACTTTTATAACTAGTTTCAACTATTAACATTTCATGAAACAATATACTGTATATGGTGCACAACAGTGAGTTTCATAGTTCTCATCTCACTCTCAGAGGTTATATATTGTCTTTATTATCACCTATCGTATCACTATAATAATCCTATAAGGGATTTTGGAAAGTTTTTTAGTGGCTTTCATCATTGAAGTATTATTATATGATTTCTGGTGGCCTTATTAGTTGCTGCAGGGTGTTTAAAGTCAGCTGATGTCTGTATAATAACCTCCTAAGCTGTCGTAGTGTTACAGACTGTGTGCTGGCTCTGTGTCCGTGAGTGTAATGTTTAATCAGAGGGAGTGCAGGACCGAGATTCCTCAGTGTCACATGGCAGTAACCTGATCCCCGCTCGGCCCTTTTGTCCTCTGCCAAAAACAGGGATCAGAATCAAAGTTGAGTTTTTTTTTTTTTTTTGCCTTTTTGAATGAGCTTTCTTATTTTCTTTGTCTCTCTCCTCTCTCTCTCTCTCTGCTGTCTGCACTCCTTCAAATATTTATAAGCAGTGGAAGATTTAAAATAAAAATGTCTGTGATCCATACAAGGTTGTTTTTTCCCCCCCTGTTAGAGCTTGCATCGCTTTGACGCTTCACGTGGAGTCTGCTGCTAATTTAACTCAGACAGGTTTATTCTCACATTGAGGTCAGATTTAATAAGGAGGCTAAACTGAGGTAATGCAGGTTCACCCTCTAATACATCTACGCTTATAATGACCAATGAAACTTGTGTGTGTGGTCATTATCTTTTTTTTTTTTTCCATTAGAAGAACAAACAATAAGTTATGTTATTCCAATTATAACGTGACATTTATTGCAGTTTCCTTTTCCCTCTAAATAAGGTCAAAGGTCAAGTGAAGCGTCTACACTCATAAGTGTGACACAACTCAGCCTGAAGGTGTTTCTACGTGCACACACTTTACAGAAATACAGAAATATTTTTGATTTATTGAATTAAATGTTAAGTTCTTCAATAAGCCCTTTTAACCCTCCTGTTGTCCTCGAGTCAAGGAAGGAAAGGAGGAAAGGAAAGAAGAGAGGGAGGGAGGAAGAAAGGGAGGAAAGGAAAGAAGGGAGGGAGGAAGGAAGGAAGGAGGGAAGGAAAGAAAGAGAGAAGGAAGGAAGGAAGGAAGGAAAGAAAGAGAGAGGAAGGAAAGAAAGAGAGAGGAAGGAAAGAAAGAGAGAAGGAAGGAAGGAAGGAAGGAAGGAAGGAAGGAAGGAAGGAAGGAAGGAAGGAAGGAGTGAGGGAGAAAGAAAAAGAGGAAGGGAGGAGGAAAGGAAAGAAGGACAGAGTAAAGAAGGAAGGGAGGAAGATAGGGGGGAGGAAAGAAAGAAGGAAGGAGGAAAGAAAGAGGAAGGAAAGAAAGAGAGAGGAAGGAAAGAAAGAGAGAGGAAGGAAATAAAGAGAGAAGGAAGGAAGGAAGGAAGGAAGGAAGGAAGGAAGGAACAGTTAAAACAGACGGGTTCAATTTGACCCAGGAGGACGACACAAAGATTAAAGAAAACAGCCAATATATATCTCATATCTCACATAAGTTTTAGGTAAATTCTCTACTTTACCAGATATTAGGAGTGCTTTATTCTAGAAATGTGTAATATATATCTTATTCTTCTGTGCTGTAGACCTCCATTGTTGTCCAATAAAGAGTTTTAGTCATGTTAGTTTATTTAGAAACGGCTCCAAAGACTAATAACAGCGATCATGATTTACAAAGAACTACTCTCCAGAGACTGAAATCATGATCTCAGTTAATAGTCATTGGAGCCGTTTCTAAACAAAGTAACATAACTAAAACTCTTTATGATGAAGGAACATGTCACCCAGTGCAGCTGTTTGGCTAATTTATGCATTTTTTAAATAGTTTTTGGACAACAATGGAGGTCTACGGCACAGAAGAATACGATATATCACACAGAGAACAAGGCACTCCTGAGATCTGGGTGTCATGTTCCTTCATTATAAAGAGTTTAGTCATGTTGTTTAGAAGCGGCTCCAAAGACTAATAACAGAGATCATGATTTCAGTCCCTGGAGAGTAGTTCTGTGGAAAGACGCTCACTGAGCATGTGCAGGGAAGCAGCTCTATTGCACAACATATCACAATAATCATAATCTTCATTATAAAAGGAACAGGTCACCCACGGCAACAGTGTGGTTCTTGGTTTTTTTATACTTTATTGCTGCATTCAAACATATTTACTGCTGATCCTACATACTCATCCTTTATCAGAGTATCCATATCTCTTATTAGCATTTTAAATATTTAATAGTATCTGTATTATTGCTTCTGACTGTTTTTTATTGTCCAGCATAAACAGACCTTCCATGCAAATTAAAGCATTGCTGCTCTTGTTGGACCACCCTGTTTTTCCAAGGTTGAATAAATGAATGAATAAATATCATGTCAATGCTGTGAGTGTTATTAAGTGATTCCTCTTAAATGCTTTGCAAACCTCTCAAAACCCTCTCAGGATCCCTGAAGGTCCTCAGGGCCGGTAAGACTCAAAAAACAGCAACACAACAAACACGTTTTAAAGCTACTGCCAGCCAGCAGGAGACCTATTGAAGTCAGTTTCATCATTTTTTTTTTTTTTTGTACTATTTCCACAATTTTCATTGCTTCTTTTCTCCAGTCTCTCTCACTTCCCCCGCTGCCAAATCCTATTACATTAGCTGCTGCAACAACCTAATTTCCCCACAGGGACCGATAAAACTTCCAAATTTATCTCAATCTTACACTGAATATCAACCTGCGCAGAGTCAGAGAATGAACGTGTAATTGACTATCCTAATTCTATGCACGCTATTTGAGAAGATGTCTAGACTGTCGCTGGGGGTTTTTGGGACATCATAGTCTTGTGTAACTTTCCCAAAATGACACTTTATGTTGTTGGAGGCATCTGCTGTTTACAGATGTTGTGTTGGGGGGGGGGGGGGGGGGGGGGGGGGGGGGGAGTAGCAAGAGCCGAAATAATGCTTTAAGGGAAAGTTGTAAGGCCTTTGTAATGGTGGAGAGACAGTTACAAGGATATTAAACTGATGAAAGAGGGTTCAGTTAACAATTCAATTCACTGGTTTAACCTTAAGCTTTTAATCCTGACCATGAAGTTGAAGACTCAATGCTAGAAAAACAGCTGGAGGAGCTCAAAATTCACTGAAAATGGACCTGAACTCTGCAGTTTTATTCGTAATGAAATATCCTCAGTTTAAACTTGCTGCTATATAAACATAAATATCCCTCAGTGTGTGTGTGTGTGTGTGTGTGTGTGTGTGTGTGTGTGTGTGTGTGTGTGTGTGAGTGTGAGTGTGTTTCCTCTAATGAATGTCGACCAGACTGATGACCTGATGAGAACTTTGACAAATTTTAAGGCTTAATTCGTCTTCCTCGTGTCCAAAAGTGATGTTTTTTTCATTACCAGCAGATATACACACACACACACACACACACACACACACACACACACACACATATATATATACACACTGATATACTGAAGGTCATGCACAAGATGCTTTATAAATTATGAACGAGTACATTTCTAGCATTCAAATCAATAAGCATGCTTACATCTGCAGAGTAAGGCTCCACAGGCCTTTATGAAATATTGAGTGAAACATCACAGAAAGAGAAAATCTGACTTCCCCTTCTGTCACACTGTTCATATTTCTGGGGGATTTTTTTTTTTTTTTTTTAGCTGCAACAGGTGGCAGGAAGCCTTCAGTTCATTTATACATAGGTCAGATGCATATACTGTTAAATACTGCCCCCTATTGATCATATGGTGGTACTACACCTGAATAAAACCAAGGAGGATCAGAAGTAAAGTTGTCCTTCTTTTTCTTATTTCAGACCAAGAAAAATATGATTAGAAGAGTAAATTATTTAGGTCACATCTTCAGGAATGATCTATGAGGGTGATGACGATGTGCAAAAGTGCCAAGGTTGCAAAAAGTATCCACAAGCTAATACACTTGCATTAAAATTTAATATACGTATGGACGATGTAAAGACTGCTAACAACATAACTAAAGCATATTATTGTACTCCACTCTATTGATGGGTTTTAATGATGCTTACATGTTTATGCTTCCAAAATGGACAAATGCAAGTGACATGTTTGTTACTGAAAATGTCTCTAACTTCCATGCTGTGTTGAAGATTTTAATGTGAAAATGTCTCGTCTAATTTAAGTCATAATGGCATTAATTGAGCCTATACAAAGTGACATAAGGTACTCCTCTTGGTTTTGGAAGAATTGGAGCAAATGTATGTATGTGTAACCAATACTACCACAACTGTACTGTTATATCCTTTTATTGTAATATCTTATGTTTATTTCATTGATATGGACCCTGTTTTCTTCCTCTTCATCATCACATGTTAAGTTTAACATTGCATTAGTCTATTGGTTTATATAAATGTCTGCAGCAAAGTCTCTGGTTCTCAACAGAAAAGTCTGATCTTTAATAGATCAACACACAGAAATCAAGACTTATCAGATCTGGTCAATGTGTCTCCAATCTCCTATTGCCCAATTTTGTGGAGTCTGTACTAACTGTAGCCTCAGTTTACTTAAACCAGATCATGTTTCTTCACTTTTCTGATGCCTACATTATCCGATAAGCAATCAGTGCATCGATGCAAGGGTCTATGATACATTGCATCGGCTGGAGTGGTATGCATCGGATATAAACTGGGCTGAAACCACGATGCATCTCCTTATACAAGCTTTGCGTCGGTAAAATCCGATTTCTTCTTCTTATATATTTTTTAAATTATTATTTTCAGTCAATTCACTTCCATAATGATCTCAATCAGCCGTTTCTCACGAGCGGACTACTTGTTGCAGAACGACAAACACACGCTGATTCACCTATTCACCACCAGGCGTCACTAGTCACTGAATATCAACATCCGGGCCGAAAAAGAAGAAGCAGAAGAAGAATAGCAACAATAACATCCAGGCAACAGAGTCGACAAAAAACAAACAATGCTTAAGTAGCCTAATTTAAGAGATCTGACTTCATTTATTATAAGCCTAAAACACGCTGTTCCGCCTACGGGACGGACCGGAAGTTGGGAGGTAGCGACAAGTTCTTCTGAATGTTTTAAACACCAACCCTTAAACATATATATTCATGCCGTACATTGTTAGAAAGCTTAGATTGTCCTGATTCATTCAAGACCACTCACGACTTATATGGTTGCTCACAGCCGTAATAGTATTAGCGATTAGCTCAGCAAGCCAATAGCTATAATGCTACATACCTTCAAAGTCTTCCCTTTATCCACAACGATCATCTTATGACTCAGGACTTTCTGTACAGCTCGCCAAGTATCCATTCTTGTGAAATATGAAATCCGTTTCCATAAAACCGGAATATTTTTCCTCAATATGTCCATGTATGTAGTCCAACACGTAACGTAATAACACAAATAACAAACCATATACGGTCCGTTTACGTCATTTCCTGACCTGCACGTCCATCTCAGAGTACACCTGACTAGATGTCTAAGACTAAGGTTTAGTAGCATGCTAGCGGGGTTAACGTTTATTAGCAGACTAGCGTGGCTTTTACAAAGGGTTAAAGATTTGTTGATTAAAAGTACTATTTTTATCTCTTTTTTTTTGTCAGAGCTGTCATCTTCTTCTTCTGCTTTTCCTTCTTCTTCTTCTTCTTCTTCGTTTCCGGCAGGCTGGATGCCTTGCGCCATGTTGCTGCCTCACACTGGTGAATCATGGAAGTGCTTCAAAGGCACGCGCTGGCTACGTTATACAGTGACGTAATTCCGTGGCTCCTTGCCGGTGCTTGGATTAGCACCAACTGAGCAATAGCTCCGAACCAGCATTGGCTCCAGCTCGGTGGAAAAGGGGTGGTCCAGCAGGTCTGCATCCAAATTCAACCCAGAAGTCTTGGATGGAAACTTTTTATTTATGGATCTGGATTTGTGCATGCTGGTTTTATCATGTTGAAAACAAAAAGAGAGAAAAACACTCAGACTTGGAACAATCCTTTCCAAAATATCTCCAGATACACATTAAAAACTCTGCTTTGATTATTAATTTGTTCTTATCTTATTCACAATCCTTTATAAATTACATCTCCTCCTTCTCCCTCACTTAAAAATACACAATCTATGAATATGCAGATGTGTTTTATTATCAGTGTTTGTGCTTCAGAGGCTTCAAGTTTCCACATCACCCTAGTCGCGATGCCACAAATCATCCTTTAACTGAGGTTTAAGGTGAACTCAGAGAAACCTTTATTCTGCACAGAGAAGAAGAACATCCAGCTGAAGGAAGAAGAAAAACACAATTTGAAGAGGCCTTTCAGACAGTTCTTGATTCAAAATAGAAATATAATGTAAAATGTTCTGGTTCTGGTCTTTTCATTCATTATAAACACAGTTCTTTTAATTTGTGGCTCCAGAAAGTAATTAACCCTCCTGTTGTCCTCAGGTCAAGGAAGGACAGAAGGATGGAAGGAAAGGAGTAAGGAGGAAAAGAGGAAGGAAGGAAAGGAGGAAGGAAGGAAGGTAAGGAGGGAGGGAGGAAGGAAGGAAGGAAAGGGGGAAGGAGGGAGGGAGGGAGGAAGGAAAGGACGAAGAAAGGAAGGAAATGAGGAAGGAGGAGGGAGCAACGAAAGAAGGGTGGAGGTGAAGAACGAAGGAAAAATTAAAGAAAGAGGGAAGAAGGAAGGAAGGAAAAGAGTAAGGATGAAAAGAGGAAGGAATTTAGGAGAGAAGGAAGGAAGGCAGGAAGGAAAGGAGTAAGGACGAAAAGAGGAAGGAATTTAGGAGAGAGGGAACGAAAGGAGTAAGGAGGGAGGGAGGAAGGACAGGAGGAAGGAAAGAAAGAAAGAAAGGTGTATGGAGGGAGGGAGGAAAGGAGGAAGGAAGGAAAGAAAGAAAGAAAGGTGTATGGAGGGAGGGAGGAAGGACAGGAGGAAGGAAGGAAGGAAAGGAGGAAGGATGGAAGGAGCAAAGAAAGAAGGGTGGAGGTGAAGAAGGAAGGAAAAATTAAAGAGGGAAGAAGGGAGGAAAGAAGGAACAGTCAAAAGAGATGGGGTCAATTTCACTCTGGATAAAAACATGAATTTGTCCGAGACAAGGGTTTATTATTTACAGCATATATTATAAACCAAAAAACTATTTCTTATTCTTTTTTTTTTTAAAAACTGAATGTTATGCTAAGAATTATGTTTTTATTAGAAAAGAAAGAACTGAAGTCTTAAATATGAAAACTCATTCAATCATACAGTATTAACTTTTATAATGCAGGTTTTAGCATGACACATTTAACACTGACTTACATTTTTTATAGACTTTTATGGATATTTCCTCCCAAAGAAGTGTAAAAATGTATATATTTTCTGAACAGATAGTTTATAAAAGTTTATAAATAAAGAGGCCATGAGTTCAAACTGTGTGCAAACATGACAGAAATGCTCCTGGAGAGGATCAATACTTCAACAGGTATTAATTAACCCTCCTGTTGTCCTCGAGTCAAGGAAGGAAGGGAGAAAGGAGGGAGGAAGGAAAGAAGGGAGGAAGGGAGGGAGGAAGGGAGGGAGGGAGAAAGGAAGGGAGGAAGAAGAGAGGAAAGGAGGAAGGAAGGAAGGGAGGAAGAAGGAAGGAAGGGAGGAAGGAAGGAAGGGAGGGAGGAAAGGAGGAAGGAAGGAAGGGAGGAAGGGAGAAAGAAGGAAGGACAGAAGGGAGGAAGAAGGGGGGAAAGGAGGGAGGAAGAAGGGAGGAAAGGAGGAGGAAGGAAGAGAGGGAGGAAAGAAGGAAGGAAGGGAGGAAAGGAAGGAAGGACAGAAGGAGTGAGGAAGGAAAGACAGATGAAAGGAAGGAAGGAAGGAACAGTCAAAACTGACGGGGTCAATTTTACCCGGGAAGACGACACGAAGGTTAACTGAATTATCCTTTTTATAATTTTTATGGAGCTTTTAAATGTTCTGTAAAACCAATAACCGCAGAAACTGATTATTAATAAAAGTCATTTTTCTCTCTTGGTCGTCGTCGTCATTCCTCCTTTTATTCTCCTGGGACAGATACTCAGAAACCAAACTCAGAACAAACACTTTATTCAGCACAGTGGACAGACATATATATATATTTATATACATAATGAAGTGAGAAAGGTTACTCCTCCTCTGCCTCCTTGTTCTCCTCGGCTGGTTTGGGTAAGAGGTCGGCGCTGTTGAACCACAGAGCTTCACTGGTGTGACTGGCGATGATCGCTCGCTCGATGAAAGGCCCTGAAGAGAGGAAACAGAGGAAACACAGATTATTAACATCCAGATATATTAAAAATAATAAATATAGGTGTCAGCTTCACACTTCAATCATTCACAAACCTACAAGGAAGGAGGAAGGAAGGACAGAAGGAAAGGAGCAAGGAAGGAAGGACAGAAGGAAAGGAGGGAGGAAGGGAGGAAAGAAGGAACAGTCAGAACAGAAGGGGTCAATTTGAATTTCTATTTATTTATTGGTGAAAAATACATCTTAATGATCCAGGAGAACATTTTATAAAATATAAAGAATATAGCAACATGTCTGAATGCTGATTTATGAATTTTGTAATTAAAAAAAAAGTCAAATTTGGACTTTTTCATGCAAGAAAATATGTCATCAGTTATGTTATGTTATCAGCTGCACTATTATTGTTTTAAATGAAGTGTTTTATCTCCATTTTTATATATTCAGGGTCACATTAGGAAAAGCCCACCTAGAGGAAATGAGTATTGGATATTTTTACAGCTCTTAAATGTAAAAATGGATCAAATTTGAACCTGAAAAGTATGTAAGGGTTAAAAAAAACAGAAAAATGAGCAAAAAATAAAGTTTTCTTGTAGTTTCTTGAGCAGCAGCGTCCACATTAAATATCTAACATTTCATAAACCTACCAGGGAGCACTTCTACTTCTATTTAAGCACAACTACATATTTTTAAAAAAAAGTGTTATGAGAAGTTATTTTGGACATAAAACAAGACGTCTCCCCTGACAACGCGGCAGAAAACTAACAGCTTATCTCCAAACATGCAAGAAGAAGTCAAATTCCCTGCCGTCTCGTATTCCTCTCACATATTTACTTCTAACTGACTTATGAATAGTTATTTCTGCATCCTTTTCCCCCCAGTCGGCTCATCCTGCTTTTCTACATTCAGCTCTTTTATTTACCAGCATTACAGTTCCTGCTTTTGTCATCAATAACTCCTATAAAGCCCCTCGAGAGGGGTGGTGGGGGTTTGGGTTTCTATCCCTACTCATCCGCGTGGTTTCTCCTCGTTTCTGCCCACACAGCAGCCATTAGCTTCCCTCCAAATGACTCTTTTAAAGTGCATTAATGGAAACGAGGCTCTTCACGCGGCTAAATTCAAGTAAACAGCAGCGAGTACTCGACGCATGTTCACATCCATCAGGATGCACAAGTACTTTAAACTGCATCCAGAGGTGAGCTGCTGTGTAATGTTTGCTGCTATCAACTCGTGGAGGATTCTCCTGATGAGAGAGAGAGAGTTCAGAAACGGCATGAATGTTCTCGAGTAGCACTTTGAACACGAGTGTCTGCTGCTGCGAGAGAGAGAGAGGGATAGAGAGAGACAGAGAGAGAGAGAGAGAGAGGGAGAGAGGAAGAAAGAGAGAGACAGAGAGAGAGAAGGAGAGCGAGAGAGAGAGAGAGAGAGAGACAGAGAGAGAGAGAGAAACAGAGAGAGAGAAAGAGAGCGAGAGAGACTGAGAGACAGACAGAGAGAGACAGCGAGAGAGACAGAGAGAGGGAGAGAGAGACAGCGAGAGTGAGCGATAGAGAGACGCAGAGAGAGAGAGTGAGAGAGAGCGAGACAGAGAGAGAGAGAAAGAGAAAGAGAGAGACAGAGACAGAGAGTCAGAGAGAGAGAGACAGAGTCAGAGAGAGACAGAGTCAGAGAGAGACAGAGTCAGAGAGAGAGAGACGCCCTCTGGTGGTCTCTAAAGGTATAAGACAGGTACAGAATAAAAGCAGGAGGATGTTCAGGTGTTTTTTGGTCAGTAAATGATCGAGAGAGAGGATGAAGAAGAGTGTAATGGTTTTGAAAGATGAGTAATTCCAACTTCTCAATGAAAATGCATGTACTTCTTTCCTTCCTTCCTCCCTCTATCTTTAATTTTTCCTTCGTTCTTCCCCTCCTTCCCTCTTTCTTTGCTCTTCTTCTTTCCTTTCTCCCTCCCTTCTTACTCCTTTCCTTTCTTCCTTCCTTTTTTCCTCCCTCCCTCCTTACTCCTTTCCTTTCTTCCTTCCTTTTTTCCTCCCTCCCTCCTTACTCCTTTCCTTCCTTCCTTCCTTCCTCTTTTCCTTTTTTCCTCCCTCCGTCCTACCTTCCTTCCTTCCTACCTCATTTCCTTTCTCCCTCCTTCTTTACTCCTGCCTTTCTTCCTTCCTTCCTTCCTTCCTCCCTCCCTCCCTCCCTCCCTCCCTCCCTCCTGCCTTCCTTCCTTCCTTCCTCCCTCCTCCCTCCCTCCTGCCTTCCTTCCTTCCTTCCTCCCTCCCTCCTTCCTTACTCCTTTCCTTTCCTCCTCCCTCCTTACTCCTTTCCTTCCTTCCTTCCTTGACCTGAGGACAACAGGAGGGTTAATACATTAAACTCCATGTTTTAACTTTTCTGGAAACTGTAGTTAAAAAGCTGCAGTTTGTTGAAAAGTGTAAAAGCAGACGATCCAACTCCAAATTCAGATTTATAAACTTGATGTGAAACTTGACGAGAGCTAAAACTCTGATATAAAAACCATCATTCAGTAGCCTGCAGCTCTTTAAACGATACAGTCCTTCACAGAGAGGAAGTGAACGCCTCTTCATAACGACGAGCTCCGGGTCACCGAGGGTCACCGGTTTTTAAAGCGTCTTCTTCTTCAATCAGCGTTTGTGAAAGCTCGGCAGTTTCCTTCGGTCCGCTGGAGCCGCTGGAGCCGCTGCAGCCGCTGGAGCCGCTGGAGCCGCCGGAGCCGCCGTTAATGACGTTTTATTTAGCCTGCTCAGAATCAATTACTTTTTACATCATTTAAAGTCCTTTCCTCCGCTCTAATGAGGGGGTCCATTAGCTGACGATGATTACTCTCTGCATCTCATCACCAAAAAAAAAAAAAGAACGTATATACAGTTCAAGTGAACGTAGAGAGAGATGAGAGATGAATGAACTGCCTCTAACGTACTGAAGAGGCCGAGCAGCTCGTATATCAGAGCTGACTGCTGACTGGAGCTGATTTCATTTAGTGTTTAAAAGGACAGATGAGAAGGACGACTTTACTACTTTAACTTTAACCCTTAACTTTGAACCTAAACCCCTTCAAAATGTGACTTTTTTGTGATCATTTTTATACTGTTATAATATCAGATGACAAACTTGAGATGAATGTATGCATGCTTCCTCTTCCCCCTAATAAGATTGGTCCATGAGTTTGTTTGTCCGACGTTGTCCGATAACGCATTTCGGGTCATATTTGGGCTCAAATATGTACAGAAGAGGAGGAAGGAAAAGGAGGAAAAGAGGAAAAGAGGAAGGAAGAAAGGAAGTAAGGAAGTAAGGAAAGGAGGAAGGAGGACGAGGAAGGAAGGAAGGAGAGAATGAAGGAAGGAAGGAAGGAAGGAAAGGAGTAAGGAGGAAAAGAGGAAGGAAGGAAGGAAGGAAGGAAGGAAGGAAGGAAGGAAGGGAGGAAGAGGGAAGAGAGAATGAAGGAAGGAAGGAAAGGAGTAAGGAGGAAGAGGAAGGAAGGAGAGAATGAAGGAAGGAAGGAAGGAAAGGAGTAAGGAGTAAGAAGAAGGAATGAAGGAGAGAATGAAGGAAAGGAGTAAGGAGGAAGAAGAAGGAATGAAGGAGAGAATGAAGGAAAGGAAGGGAGGAAGGAAAGGAGAATCATTCTTATACTGTTATAATGTCAGCAGCAGAGGAGAGCTGACTGCTGACTGGAGCTGCTTTCATTTAGTGTTTAAAAGGACAGATGAGAAGGACGACTTCACTACTTTGACTTTAACCCTTAAACTTGAACCTAAAGAGGAGACGATGATGATGATGATGATGATGATGATGATGATGATGATGATGATGATATATGCTAATTCAATAAATGTAAATGTAAGCATGATATTGTGTTAAAGGCCACATTATTAAAGCTTTCTGTTATATTAGTGATGTGTGTTACTGTCGCTTTAAGAGTTTTATTTTAAGAGTCTTATTTTGAAATTTTAGGTCTTATTTGAAATTTTTGGTCTTATTTTGAAATTCTTGAGTAGTGAAGCTCAATTAAGGACCGATATGTGTTACTCCCTATAATTAATCCTCTGTTGACTAAAGACGAGCTGACTGTGTGATCGGTGGTTAAACGTGTTGTGATTGATTAGCGGAGGTGAACGTACCGCTGTCGGCCGGCCGATGGGAGCAAACGTCCATCAGGAGGTTTTCAGGTTGGACAGGATGTGTTCTTTTGGAAAGTCGAGCTGTAGAGAAGAAAAGAAAAGAAAACAAGTATGAAGTAAAATCTATTTTATATATGATATGATTTAGTTTTTATTAATATAAAATACAGGAGGGAGGAAGGAAAGGAGGGAGGAAGGAAGGAAGGAAGGAAGGAAAGGAGGGAGCAGGGAAGGAAGAAAGGAAAGGAGGGTGGAAGGAGGGAAACGAGGGAGGAGGGAAATGAGGGAGGAAGGAAGGGAGGGAGGAAGGAAGGAAAGGAGGGAGGAAAGAAGGGAGGGAGGAAGGAAGGTAGGACGGAGGAAAGAAAGAAGGAGGGAGGGAGGGAGGAAGGAAAGGAGGGAGGAAGGAAGGAAGGAAAGGAGGGAGGAAGGAAGGAAGGAAAGGAGGAAGGAAGGAAAGGAGGGAGGAAGGAAAGGAGGGAGGAGGGAAGGAAGGAGGAAAGGAGGGAGGAGGGAAATGAGGGAGGAAGGAAGGAAGGAAAGGAGGGAGGAAGGAAGGAAGGAAAGGAGGGAGGAAGGGAGGGAGAAGGACAGAGGAAAGAAGGAAGTGAGGAAGGTAGGGGGAGGAAAGAAAGAGAGAAGGAAGGAAGGGAGGAAAGAAGGAACAGGGTCAATTTGACCCGGAAGGACGACAGGAAGGCTTTTCTTTCTTCTCAGTAGTTTTGAGTGACAGATATCGGAGATGCTTTAATAATCAGTTACCGTGGCGATCTGCGTCCTGATGTAGCAGCCGTCCTCCACCAGATACTCGTGACCCGTGTTAAACAGCTGTAACATCTGGGAGAAGTTGGTCCCGACTGAGCCTGAGTGTCCACAGAGGAGAGAGAGGAACATGGATGATAAAGAAAGATAAAAAGAAGAGAGAAACATGGATGATAAAGAAAGATAAAAAGAAGAGAGAAACATGGATGATAAAGAAAGATAAAAAGAAGAGAGAAAACATGGATGATAAAGAAAGATAAAAAGAAGAGAGGAACATGGATAGAAAGAGAAAAAGAAGAGAGAACATGGATGATAAAGAAAGATAAAAAGAAGAGAGAAACATGGATGATAAAGAAAGAGAAAAAGAAGAGAGGAACATGGATGATAAAGAAAGATAAAAAGAAGAGAGGAACATGGATGATAAAGAAGATAAAAAGAAGAGAGGAACATGGATGATAAAGAAAGAGAAAAAGAAGAGGAACATGGATGATAAAGAAAGATAAAAAGAAGAGAGGAACATGGATGATAAAGAAAGATAAAAAGAAGAGAGGAACATAGGATGATAAAGAAAGAGAAAAAGAAGAGGAACATGGATGATAAAGAAAGATAAAAAGAAGAGAGGGAACATGGATGATAAAGAAAGATAAAAAAGAAGAGAGGAACATGGATGATAAAGAAAGAGAAAAAGAAGAGGAGGAACATGGACGATAAAGAAAGAGAAAAAGAAGAGAGGAACATGGATGATAAAGAAAGATAAAAAGAAGAGAGGAACATGGACGATAAAGAAAGATAAAAAGAAGAGAGGAACATGGATGATAAAGAAAGAGAAAAAGAAGAGAGGAACATGGATGATAAAGAAAGATAAAAAGAAGAGAGGAACATGGATGATAAAGAAAAGATAAAAAGAAGAGAGGAACATGGATGATAAAGAAAGATAAAAGGAAGCAACAGATGATGATCCAGTAGGAGAGAGAAAAGGTGGATGATAAAGAAAGATAAAAAGAAGCAACAGATGATGATCCAGTAAGAGAGAGAGAGAAACCGAAGCCTTGGTCTCACCTCTGTTGCCTTTAGGGAACTTCTTCCTCAGCTTGTTCTTCAGAGGAGAGAGTTTAGGTAGAATGAGAGGAGCCGCGATG